>NW_020930311.1:0-4548 GCF_003984885.1 Neopelma chrysocephalum | reverse complement strand
ATGAGTTCATTTCCACACAAATTGGCTCATTATCATGCTGACTTCCAGTGTTTTGTGACAGTCATGAACTCGGTTCTCCTGCAAGGAATGTTCATTTGCTTCAAAATGGTGTTGGGCTAAGGAGGTAAATGAAAAAAAATAAAATGGCATATAAATGTATCTGTTCATTATGCAGCAAACCCTGGGGTTTCTCCATGGTTAGTTTTAGAGAACTCTGAGTACAGTATTTTTTTCATTTGTCAGATTGCACTGATTCTGCCTAGCATTTGGAAAAAACTAATATCCAGAATTTGACTTTGCAAATTACATTAAGGCAATCTTATTTCAATTTTGTAGCAAAATATCTGACCCTAATTATTATAATTTTATAGCAGTACACTCAAATGGAAATACATTATGGGAAAAATATTTTTGTAGTATCCAAATAACCTTCCAACAATTCTCTCATTAACACATTTGTGTTTTTACACAATGTCAAATATATTTATGCCATTGCTATTAGAATAATGATACTGCTGATCATTCAGGCTTTCTTAGAACAAATACTGAATGTCAAACCCCTGGTAATTTTTTTTTCAAGTGTAGTATTATGTTCCTTTCCCTTCAGAACACTCATTTCGTCCTTAATCCATTTGTAACTCACTGTGATTATGCCCAACAGGTTAATGAACTATATTACAGTTCTAGTCCTGCAGATTTTTTTGTCTCATAAAGCCTGATAGGATAAAGTAGATATGGTTTATTCCATCATCCCAATCAAATTCTTAGTGCAGATCCAGGTTAGTCAGTCTATTTCATTATGTCCTTTCTTCATGTCAGTGCTGGAATGGTGTGAATCCATCCTGTGACCTGAGATTACAATTGCCTCTTTATATCCTTTACCTTCACTATAGGTCATGTCTATGGGTATAAGTAGTTCTTTTTTGCAAGGGTCAAAACTATCACAAGACTTCTTCTGGCTAATAAGATTTGCATTAATTACCACTAACCATGACCATGGCAGTGCAACTGAGCATTAATAACTTCGAAAAATCTGTGTGTCTGTAATATATATCAAATACTAAGATAATATTCTTTGACATTTCTGTCCTTCCAAAATCATCTGCCTGTCACAATGCAATAAATCTGTATTCTCTAGTATTCATGTCTCCAATATGTATTTTTCTCAGAGTGAAGATCTGTGACCTCTGTCACACAGGATGTCAAACTTAATAGAACACAACGGTCTCCTCTGTTCCTTAAATCACTGATAAATATTTATCTGTCAGTTTAGGCTCCAAATACTTATCAAGTACATATCAAAATACAAGAAGCTATTCTATACTCATCATTTGTTACCATATTTATTTTTGCTAAGCAATAGCACTCCTGTTTCTACTATAGTATGGGTGCCCTCAAACTGTGTATTTCCAATCTGTTACTGATTATTCCAAAAAGTGTTATATGTGCTTGCATAATATGTGACAAAACCTAAGTGTCTTTCAAACCCTATAATGCCAATTAAATATAATGAACTTAAATTTGCAAGAAAAATGATCAAATGTTAATTTTTTTAAAGTAATGATATAATGTTAAATTTTTTAGTGATAATTGCTTAAGAATCGATATTTTGGTCAAGTGTTACTGAAAAGATTTTGAAGTATCTGTTTAAAAAGGTTTTCTGACATTGATATTACCCAGTTCAGATTCTAAATACCTGTATTGTTGTACTGCATGCTATGAAAAGTTATATCCTCAAACAGTTAACTTATTGAGTGTTTCCAAATTTCATTGTTTAAGAAATCCATAATTTTTTCTACTTTATGGAGTGGTTGAGGATTTTTTTTCAGTAATGGACCTTGTCTGAAATCTTGGCTCCAATTGTAATAACTCCTCTTATTATTGTAATAACTGCTAAGACATTTTGTACAAGGATGTGCATCTGTTCTTGTAGATTAACCTCAACAAATTTATTTTTTGTCCTTTCAATTCTTTCTTATCACAAGCTGTCATTCTCTAATACCATAAGGTTTTCAACTAATTCTGTAAATTGAGATAACATCCTTGAAGATAGAGTCAATCTCTCAATATTATGGATATAGAGCTCTCTACTGCATGAGCATGGGTGTTTTGGATGTGTTGACCTTTTTATCAGCACGTGATTTTTCTGTTTCGTTAAGTTGCACTATAAGCTTAAATATATTTTTAATTAAAAGTAGAACTCAACACTTCCCTGTACTTATTCTATGAAGAATCTTTATGATTCTAGCTGAGCTATGGCAGTCCCAAATTAAAAGTGAATGTGTAAGAGCCTGTAACTCCTAAAACCATAAAGATTCTTCATAGAATAAGTACAGGGAAGTGTTGAGTTCTACTTTTAATTAAAAATATATTTAAGCTTATAGTGCAACTTAACGAAACAGAAAAATCACGTGCTGATAAAAAGGTCAACACATCCAAAACACCCATGCTCATGCAGTAGAGAGCTCTATATCCATAATATTGAGAGATTGACTCTATCTTCAAGGATGTTATCTCAATTTACAGAATTAGTTGAAAACCTTATGGTATTAGAGAATGACAGCTTGTGATAAGAAAGAATTGAAAGGACAAAAAATAAATTTGTTGAGGTTAATCTACAAGAACAGATGCACATCCTTGTACAAAATGTCTTAGCAGTTATTACAATAATAAGAGGAGTTATTACAATTGGAGCCAAGATTTCAGACAAGGTCCATTACTGAAAAAAAATCCTCAACCACTCCATAAAGTAGAAAAAATTATGGATTTCTTAAACAATGAAATTTGGAAACACTCAATAAGTTAACTGTTTGAGGATATAACTTTTCATAGCATGCAGTACAACAATACAGGTATTTAGAATCTGAACTGGGTAATATCAATGTCAGAAAACCTTTTTAAACAGATACTTCAAAATCTTTTCAGTAACACTTGACCAAAATATCGATTCTTAAGCAATTATCACTAAAAAATTTAACATTATATCATTACTTTAAAAAAATTAACATTTGATCATTTTTCTTGCAAATTTAAGTTCATTATATTTAATTGGCATTATAGGGTTTGAAAGACACTTAGGTTTTGTCACATATTATGCAAGCACATATAACACTTTTTGGAATAATCAGTAACAGATTGGAAATACACAGTTTGAGGGCACCCATACTATAGTAGAAACAGGAGTGCTATTGCTTAGCAAAAATAAATATGGTAACAAATGATGAGTATAGAATAGCTTCTTGTATTTTGATATGTACTTGATAAGTATTTGGAGCCTAAACTGACAGATAAATATTTATCAGTGATTTAAGGAACAGAGGAGACCGTTGTGTTCTATTAAGTTTGACATCCTGTGTGACAGAGGTCACAGATCTTCACTCTGAGAAAAATACATATTGGAGACATGAATACTAGAGAATACAGATTTATTGCATTGTGACAGGCAGATGATTTTGGAAGGACAGAAATGTCAAAGAATATTATCTTAGTATTTGATATATATTACAGACACACAGATTTTTCGAAGTTATTAATGCTCAGTTGCACTGCCATGGTCATGGTTAGTGGTAATTAATGCAAATCTTATTAGCCAGAAGAAGTCTTGTGATAGTTTTGACCCTTGCAAAAAAGAACTACTTATACCCATAGACATGACCTATAGTGAAGGTAAAGGATATAAAGAGGCAATTGTAATCTCAGGTCACAGGATGGATTCACACCATTCCAGCACTGACATGAAGAAAGGACATAATGAAATAGACTGACTAACCTGGATCTGCACTAAGAATTTGATTGGGATGATGGAATAAACCATATCTACTTTATCCTATCAGGCTTTATGAGACAAAAAAATCTGCAGGACTAGAACTGTAATATAGTTCATTAACCTGTTGGGCATAATCACAGTGAGTTACAAATGGATTAAGGACGAAATGAGTGTTCTGAAGGGAAAGGAACATAATACTACACTTGAAAAAAAAATTACCAGGGGTTTGACATTCAGTATTTGTTCTAAGAAAGCCTGAATGATCAGCAGTATCATTATTCTAATAGCAATGGCATAAATATATTTGACATTGTGTAAAAACACAAATGTGTTAATGAGAGAATTGTTGGAAGGTTATTTGGATACTACAAAAATATTTTTCCCATAATGTATTTCCATTTGAGTGTACTGCTATAAAATTATAATAATTAGGGTCAGATATTTTGCTACAAAATTGAAATAAGATTGCCTTAATGTAATTTGCAAAGTCAAATTCTGGATATTAGTTTTTTCCAAATGCTAGGCAGAATCAGTGCAATCTGACAAATGAAAAAAATACTGTACTCAGAGTTCTCTAAAACTAACCATGGAGAAACCCCAGGGTTTGCTGCATAATGAACAGATACATTTATATGCCATTTTATTTTTTTTCATTTACCTCCTTAGCCCAACACCATTTTGAAGCAAATGAACATTCCTTGCAGGAGAACCGAGTTCATGACTGTCACAAAACACTGGAAGTCAGCATGATAATGAGCCAATTTGTGTGGAAATGAACTCAT
>NW_020930310.1:0-3016 GCF_003984885.1 Neopelma chrysocephalum | reverse complement strand
ATGTGAAGGAGCAAGATTCAGGATGGGAACAGTTCCCAGGCATGGAGAAAAGCATACAGCAATTGGCAGGACTTTATTATATGGACCTTACAGTTATCATATGGACTTTACTGTTATTATGTGGTTTCATTGTATTCACACTACACAGTGCACAACCTGGTCGTGCCCAGGCTTGCCATGAGTTTGCCTGCTCCCTGCTTCCTCCACTCCTCCCCCTTTTGTCCATGTCCCGATCCTGGTTTGTTCCCCTGCTTGTCTGTCTCATGCTCCGCCCTATGTTCTGGCCCTTTCCCCGCCCGAGCTGACAAAAAGACAGTGTGCACGCGTGAATAGGGCATTCTACTTGCACCCTTCCTCGTGTCCCATCCCCTCTTCGGACAGCGGCAAATGGCGCAAAACGTGGGGCAAAAGTACAGATTTTTACCTTAAGAAAATCTCCCACACGCCACAAGGGCTCAGACGACGCGGAGAGAAGCGTTTTCGTCCCGCTGGTCCTTCCCGGCTGAACCCCAGATCACGGCAAGACGGCCACCGCACCGAGAAAGGTGAGCACCGGGAAAACCTCTAACCCCATCTCCCACCCTCACAAAAACAACTTTAAAACCAACTACAGCCTAACAGAAGCCTAATTTCGCAATGGGCCTCTGGCTATCAACCCCTCAAAAATTTGTGTACAGCAAGCTGAAAGACTTTATTATTGAACATGGACACCCCTTAGACAAAAAGTCGGCGAAATCGCTTGCAAAATGGCTAGAAAACCACAGCGAAGTGGTCTCGGACGATTTAAAAATACAAGACTGGGAAAAAATTGGACACCATATATGGAAACAAAAGGAGAGAGGGGACAAAAACGCAGCCGAAGCACTAATTGCTTGGAGACTGATTTTGATGGTGCTGCAACACCAAATAACCAGTTTGGATGAAACTCTCCAAGAATCCAAGCAAGAATCCAAAACGTCCAGGTCCAGATCCCCTGGGGGCGACAAGCCCCGGGAGTCCCGGAGTGGCGTGGGGGGGCGGGGGAGCGCGGACGGCGGGAGGGAGGAACGGGGCACGGAATGCCAGCGGCTTTTGCATCATGGCGTCGGCGAGCTGGGCGGTGGTGTGCGCGCGCTCGGGGCTGAGGGGCGCGGGGAGCGAGCGCGGCACCAGGCGCCGCGTGCAGAAACGGCGTGCGAAGATTTCGCACGCGTACCGCCGGCCCCGCCCCCCGGCCCGCCCGCGCGAGCCCGGCCGGCACCGCCCCCCCACCGTCCCCCTCCTCCGCCTCCCCCCCACCAAAAAAACCCTCTCGGCCCCCCTCCCCTCCAACCCCCCCCATCCCCAACGCATCCATGTACTCCTTTCCAATGCCCCACTCCCCACGGCAGCACCGCGCCAGTAGCTGGCGCTTTAACCCCTTCAGTACCACCACCCTGTGGATGTACTTGTTCCTCCACACCGGTAGATTACGCTTGTCCCCCACAAGGCCCACCACTCCCCCATAGCCCACCTATTTCCACCTCCCTGTCTCCACATACATGCCAACATGTTTGTAATCATGGTCCTGGCTTCTCCGGTGCCAGTGCCCAGAGGAGCAGATGGTCTTACATAAAGGAACAAGCGTCAACAGCTGATGATTTGAATTTGGTTAAAGCATTTCCTGTATTTTATCATCCCGACAATCACCCTGTCTGGGAACCCATCCCCCTCCCAGTTCTGAAGGATACAAAACAAGCTATTACTGACTACGGGTTAAACTCACCTTATGTAATAAGAGTACAGAGTTCACTCTTTGCTGCATACACATTCACTCCAAATGACATAAAGGAATTAGTGAGCGCTTTCTTCACTAACATGCAAACAACACTTTTCCTGGAGGAATGGCAAACTCGCATTCGCCAGCATGCCCAGCGAGCCTCAATAACCACAGGGACCCCAGTTCTGGAGTCCTTTAATAGGCTCTATGGAGCGGGACCTTATATTTCCAATGAGGCCCAAACCAAGATTCCTATGGATGAACTGGACATTTCAAAAAATCTAGCTTTCCAAGCTATTCAAACCATTGCTGAGGCGGATGAACCTACACCTTCATACACACAAGTACAACAAAAACCAACAGAACCATTCATAGACTTTGCAGAAAGGCTAAAGAAAGCCATTGCAAAACAAGTCAAACACCCAGAAGCTCAAGATGCACTATTTTTAAGGTTGGCTATAGAACAATCTAATGACGATTGCCAACAAATACTAAGAACTCTTAAAGATCCCACTCCTATGGTCATGGTTAAGGCATGTCGTAATGTGGGGTCTAATTCTCATAAAGCAAGACTAATAGCTGAAGCTTTAGCTGGACCACAAACCTGTTTTCACTGTGGTGAGACAGGACATATAAAAAAGAACTGCCCACTATCAACCACAAAATTTCAGCTTCCAAAGACACCGTGCAAACGATGTGGCAAAGGCAGACACTGGACTAAGGATTGCCGCTCCCTCACTAACATCTACGGAGAACTGCTGCCCCCGAAAAAATCACCCGACTTAAGGAGAAAAGTGACTTTTAATTCAATGCCAGATCTCAAACAGTGCACCTGTGAACCGTCAGGAAACAAGGCAGCAAGCTCCAGGGGTGCTGTGTTAACACAAACACCCCCTCAACTGCGTTCCATCCTGCATAACCCATCCCTTCCGCAGGATCTCGTAGTCCACAGAAGACCACTATCACCAAGCTCTTAGACACCATGGAGCAGTGGCATCTCGGGCTGGAAACAATTTTTTAAGGGGGGAGTCACTCAGCAGATGCAGCCGTCCAAACTGATTTGGAAGATGCAGATCTGTCCTCCTCCAAGTCCATTTAAACAAACCCTTTTTAACTTGCTTTGAAATTTTGCTTTTTCTGTTTGTATTGTTATTAACTATTTCTTGTATCACAGCATGCTACAAGAAGGACTATCACAGCAGACATTTTCAATCAAGTAAGAAAGGGTGAGATGTGAAGGAGCAAGATTCAGGATGGGAACAGTTCCCAGGCATGGAG
>NW_020930309.1:0-1982 GCF_003984885.1 Neopelma chrysocephalum | reverse complement strand
ACACTCCAATAATCTTGGAAAGTCTGCAAGGTTTAGCTGAGGGACTCAGTTGAAGAGAATGAATTTGAAATTAAAGAAATGAAAAAAAAATCAAATAATGAAGTATTTGGGCTTTAATTCTTAGTTCTGTTCAGCTGCTTGCAATGTCACTAGAATCCTCATGAATAGAGTTGAGAAGTTCTGAATGAAAATGTGAAAATCCCACCACCGACATGTCCATTCCTGCTCACCTTTCAATTGAAAATGTAAGAAAATTTGTCTTGTCAAATATATAGTAACTATGAAAATAAAAGATTTCTGTTGCATTCCTTCCATGCATATATTGAACATAGCAATCTGCCTAGGTTGAACTGAGTTGTTAGGAATTTGTCTTAATTTTACAGAGAAAAATTCAGTCAACTACACAATATTAACCCCTGAAACATTTTCCAGTTTTTGAGTACCCTGATTTCTTCCTTTCCCTCATTCCTCTTTTAAAGTGATTGAATAGGAAAGATAGACAAAGAAAATACAAATAATCCCAAATAATGTTCATAAGGAGTTTACAAAGATGAGAATAATAATTTAATTGGTACAATTCAGAGTCTTTTGCAGGTAATTTGTATATAAGAAAAAGAATAAAAAAATGGCTTGTAGGGGTGTGTCTGAGGTACGAGGGGAATGTACCAGGGCAGAGACGCCCAGAGAGCATGCACCGAGGTTTACAACCCCATTGGATAAGGAGATCACATGGTTCAGGGATATAAAAGGGAGCGGGAGATTCAAATAAAGACTTTCCGGTTCCACCAGCTCTGGAGGGTGTGCAGTATTTCTTTATCATATAAAGGCAGCGTGCACGTGCACGCTACAATGGCTCTCATAAAAATTTCCGATTTTTTGGAAACAAATAGAACATTTTGCAAATGACAGCAGGAAAGCTGAGAACTCACTCTCTCTGGCTGAAATATTGGAGGCATGAATCTTTTTGAAACTGATATGTATTTCTGGAAATATCTAATCCAAACTTCAGTATACTGCAAGGGAGTTATAGGTCACGGTGTATTCCAAAACATTTTATAGAAACCAAAATACATGCAATCTCTACATAAGTATCTTCTTATTTCTTCCTACTATTCATGCTGCCCTGAAGCGAGCCAGAATGGTGACCTAGTTGTGATGGCCACCAGCTGAAGGAAAAGAAATGTATTTCTTTCCATGAGTTACCTCTTGGATTCTGCTTGATTGAAACCAGAGACATCAGCATCAGAATAGTGGAGAGATATTGCCATAATTCATAGGACTACTTAGGGTATTACAGAAAGCTGCTGTTCTTAAAACTGAATGTTGGATTGGAGAACTTCAGTAATAGTTACAAAATGTCTGCCTGAGAAAGAATTTTATGATCTCTCTGAAGTATCACTACTGTAGATGATGCTGAGCTCCATGGGCCACAATCTTGAAGTAGCCTTGAAACCTTTGACTCTCAACTACAAATTCTTTGCTGGCTCATCAAAAGACGTGTAGTGAAACATATCTCAAAAATATTGAAAAAAATATGTAGCTACAGTTTTGTATGGAATTAAAAAAAGTTTTTCTAAAACCTTCTTTTGTTCATCTGAGTATCAACTTGGTAAATCTCCTACCGATGTAAACAGAAAACCAGAGAGCAACCCTACCACATGACTGCTTGAAAAAGAATAATGTGTCTTGAGCTGGCTGCTTGTTTAGTTCTTATTTGTCTGTGTTTTTATACATTGCATTGAAATGGCATTTTTCAAGGAGTATTTATGGAGGCGGGAAGTTATTGGTTTCTTCTGATGCCAATATATGTTGGGAAATTTTGCTTTGAGAAATGTTCAGTGGTGACAGCTGTTACAACCCACCCTGCAAGGCAGAAGTAACTTTTGTTTTTTGCTAATAAATCCCTTGGAATGAATTAAAGTAAATCAATACTTGTGATCAGTATTTACAGATATATATATATATATATATATATATATATA
>NW_020930308.1:0-2065 GCF_003984885.1 Neopelma chrysocephalum | reverse complement strand
TGATCAGTATTTACAGATATATATATATATATATATATATATATATATATATATATATATATATATATCTGTAAATACTGATCACAAGTATTGATTTACTTTAATTCATTCCAAGGGATTTATTAGCAAAAAACAAAAGTTACTTCTGCCTTGCAGGGTGGGTTGTAACAGCTGTCACCACTGAACATTTCTCAAAGCAAAATTTCCCAACATATATTGGCATCAGAAGAAACCAATAACTTCCCGCCTCCATAAATACTCCTTGAAAAATGCCATTTCAATGCAATGTATAAAAACACAGACAAATAAGAACTAAACAAGCAGCCAGCTCAAGACACATTATTCTTTTTCAAGCAGTCATGTGGTAGGGTTGCTCTCTGGTTTTCTGTTTACATCGGTAGGAGATTTACCAAGTTGATACTCAGATGAACAAAAGAAGGTTTTAGAAAAACTTTTTTTAATTCCATACAAAACTGTAGCTACATATTTTTTTCAATATTTTTGAGATATGTTTCACTACACGTCTTTTGATGAGCCAGCAAAGAATTTGTAGTTGAGAGTCAAAGGTTTCAAGGCTACTTCAAGATTGTGGCCCATGGAGCTCAGCATCATCTACAGTAGTGATACTTCAGAGAGATCATAAAATTCTTTCTCAGGCAGACATTTTGTAACTATTACTGAAGTTCTCCAATCCAACATTCAGTTTTAAGAACAGCAGCTTTCTGTAATACCCTAAGTAGTCCTATGAATTATGGCAATATCTCTCCACTATTCTGATGCTGATGTCTCTGGTTTCAATCAAGCAGAATCCAAGAGGTAACTCATGGAAAGAAATACATTTCTTTTCCTTCAGCTGGTGGCCATCACAACTAGGTCACCATTCTGGCTCGCTTCAGGGCAGCATGAATAGTAGGAAGAAATAAGAAGATACTTATGTAGAGATTGCATGTATTTTGGTTTCTATAAAATGTTTTGGAATACACCGTGACCTATAACTCCCTTGCAGTATACTGAAGTTTGGATTAGATATTTCCAGAAATACATATCAGTTTCAAAAAGATTCATGCCTCCAATATTTCAGCCAGAGAGAGTGAGTTCTCAGCTTTCCTGCTGTCATTTGCAAAATGTTCTATTTGTTTCCAAAAAATCGGAAATTTTTATGAGAGCCATTGTAGCGTGCACGTGCACGCTGCCTTTATATGATAAAGAAATACTGCACACCCTCCAGAGCTGGTGGAACCGGAAAGTCTTTATTTGAATCTCCCGCTCCCTTTTATATCCCTGAACCATGTGATCTCCTTATCCAATGGGGTTGTAAACCTCGGTGCATGCTCTCTGGGCGTCTCTGCCCTGGTACATTCCCCTCGTACCTCAGACACACCCCTACAAGCCATTTTTTTATTCTTTTTCTTATATACAAATTACCTGCAAAAGACTCTGAATTGTACCAATTAAATTATTATTCTCATCTTTGTAAACTCCTTATGAACATTATTTGGGATTATTTGTATTTTCTTTGTCTATCTTTCCTATTCAATCACTTTAAAAGAGGAATGAGGGAAAGGAAGAAATCAGGGTACTCAAAAACTGGAAAATGTTTCAGGGGTTAATATTGTGTAGTTGACTGAATTTTTCTCTGTAAAATTAAGACAAATTCCTAACAACTCAGTTCAACCTAGGCAGATTGCTATGTTCAATATATGCATGGAAGGAATGCAACAGAAATCTTTTATTTTCATAGTTACTATATATTTGACAAGACAAATTTTCTTACATTTTCAATTGAAAGGTGAGCAGGAATGGACATGTCGGTGGTGGGATTTTCACATTTTCATTCAGAACTTCTCAACTCTATTCATGAGGATTCTAGTGACATTGCAAGCAGCTGAACAGAACTAAGAATTAAAGCCCAAATACTTCATTATTTGATTTTTTTTTCATTTCTTTAATTTCAAATTCATTCTCTTCAACTGAGTCCCTCAGCTAAACCTTGCAGACTTTCCAAGATTATTGGAGTGTGTCCTGGTTAGAACGGCTGGGACCAATTCATCCCTGGATGGGTGTA
>NW_020930307.1:0-3845 GCF_003984885.1 Neopelma chrysocephalum | reverse complement strand
GCACATTTTTGGCGCCCAACGTGGGGCAGAGAGAGAGAAGTCAGAATCACAATTTCATTTTAAGCATCTGTGTATTTGGATACAGAAACTCCCCGATCAACATGTTGTTTGGTGCATTCACGTGGGTGTTTTATCTGAGCATGTTCATATTTCCACAAATGGGGAACTATTTGCCTATTTTAATGCTCTCTTTAAGACCAGGGAGAGGGATCCAAATTGCTTTACTAGTATACTATGTTTATGTCATCATAACCTCAGAAGCAATGAGTTTCATTGTAAATGTGTATTCAGTCCTGTTTGCCTGTCCTGGTCTGGGTTGCTACCTCTGGGGCCTCATTAAAAATCGCACCCAGTCCTTTGGGGGAACAGTGGGGAATGATTGTTTCCAGCCTCTCACCTCCTTCTTCCCCTTCAGACCTGCTACAACAGCTTTTGAAAATATTGATTTTCCTTTTGATGCTAAGGATGGCATAATGTTATTGTTAGTGTTGCTCTGTCTGCTGCTCTGTCTGCTCTGTACTGTTTACACCATGCTTAGGGTCAGAACAGGGCCTTCTAGGGAGGCTGTTTGGACGCCTGTCCTGGGAATGGATAACGCTGAGTGGCACGGGAAGTGGGAGGACATCGGCCAGTATTTGGAGAAGTTTTCTCCTCCCATGATCTGGAAATTCACCCCTGAACAACTGCAGGATCCTGTCAGCATGATAAAACTGGTAAAGGAAAAATGCTCTGGCAGCTCCAGAGATGGTCAACTCACAGCAACCTGCTGGGCCCTGGCCACTGCTTACCGGGCACTGCTTGACATGGTACAGCACTGCCAGGGGGAGGAGAGAAGGAGCAAATCAACTGGCACCACGTCCACACAAACTACAGCTGAGTCGGAGGGAGTAAGAAATAAATCAACTGGCACCATGCCCACACAAACCATCGAGGAGCCAGAAGGACAACAGAAACCAATAGCAGTCGCCCCTGTCCAGAAAAGGAAATCGAAGACCAAATCAGTTCGCATAGCAAATGATGACGAAGAGGCAGGACCTTCACATCCACCGGAGGAGACAGAGCCAGAAATAATCACTCGGTCCCTATCCCTGGGTGAGCTACGTGAGCTCCGGAGAGAGTTCACACGGCAGGCGAACGAGTCCATCCTGACCTGGCTGCTCCGAATCTGGGATGCCGCCGCTAACGACACAATTCTAGATGGAAGTGAAGCAAGACAACTGGGATCCCTGTCTCGAGATGTCGTCATTGATCAGGGGATTGGAAGGAGGCAGGAAACTCTCAGCCTCTGGCGGCGACTGTTGTCCAGTGTAAGGGAGAGATACCTTTGCAAGGAGGACCTCCACGTACAGCAAGGACAGTGGAAACACAGTCCCAGCATTTGCCATGGACTGATCCAGACTTCACTGGAAAAGGGTGAGGCTCCAGAACATCTACAATACATTGATGTCATCATTGTATGGGGGAACACAGCGGGGGAAGTCTTCGAGAAAGGAGAGAAGATAATCCAGATCCTCCTAAGGGCTGGTTTTGCCATTAAACGAAGTAAGGTCAAGGGACCTGCTCAGGAAATTCAGTTCTTAGGAGTGAAGTGGCAAGATGGACGTCGCCTAATTCCAACAGAGGTGATTAACAAAATAGCAGCCATGTCCCCACCAACCAGCAAGAAGGAAACACAGGCTTTCCTAGGCGCTGTGGGCTTTTGGAGGATGCATATCCCCGAGTACAGTCAAATTGTAAGCCCTCTCTACCTTGTGACACGGAAGAAAAATGATTTCCAGTGGGGCCCTGAACAACAACAGGCCTTTGAACAAATCAAACAGGAGATTGCCCATGCGGTAGCCCTTGGGCCAGTAAGGACAGGACAGGACGTGAAGAACGTGCTCTACACTGCAGCCGGGAAGAATGGCCCTTCTTGGAGCCTCTGGCAGAAAGTGCCTGGGGAGACCCGAGGACGACCGCTGGGATTCTGGAGTCGGGGATACAAAAGATCTGAAGCCAGCTATACACCAACTGAGAAAGAGATCCTGGCTGCTTATGAAGGACTTCGAGCTGCCTCAGAAGTGATCGGCACCGAAGCGCAGCTCCTCCTGGCACCCCGACTACCAGTGCTGGGCTGGATGTTCAAGGGGAGAGTTCCTGCTACACATCACGCCACCGATGCCACATGGAGTAAGTGGATCGCTCTGATCACACAACGAACCCGGATAGGGAATCCTAATCGCCCTGGGATTCTGGAAATTATCACCAATTGGCCCGAAGGTGAGAGTTTTGGACTATCCTCTGAAGAAGAAGAGGAGCAGGTGACACGGGCTGAGGAGGCCCCACCATATGACAAGCTACCAGCAGATGAAAGACGATATGCGCTCTTCACAGATGGCTCCTGCCGCATTGTAGGGACAAACCGAAAATGGAAGGCAGCCGTGTGGAGTCCCACACAGCGAGTTGCAGAAGCAACCGAAGGACAAGGTGGGTCAAGTCAGTTCGCAGAGCTTAAAGCCGTTCAGTTGGCTTTGGATATAGCTGAACGAGAGAAGTGGCCAAGACTCTATATCTACACTGACTCATGGATGGTGGCCAATGCTCTGTGGGGATGGCTAGAGCGATGGAGAAAGGCCAACTGACAGCGCCAAGGGAAACCCATCTGGGCAGTGGAGATGTGGCAGGACATCGCTGGCCGGGTAGAGAAGCTGAGTGTGAAGGTCGGTCACGTAGACGCTCACGTACGCAAGAAACGGGCTAATGAGGAGCATCGCAACAACGAGCAGGCGGACCGAGCTGCCAGGATTAAAGTCTCTCAGGTGGATCTGGATTGGCAACACAAAGGAGAATTATTTCTGGCTCGATGGGCCCATGACGCCTCCGGTCACCAGGGGAGAGATGCAACATACAGATGGGCTCAGGACCGAGGGGTGGACTTAACCAAGGACATTGTCTCACAGGTCATCCATGACTGTGAGACATGTGCTGCCATCAAGCAGGCCAAGCGGGTGAAGCCTCTATGGTATGGTGGACGGTGGTCAAAGTACAGGTATGGGGAAGCCTGGCAAGTTGACTACATCACGCTCCCCAAAACCCGCCAGGGCAAGCGCTACGTACTGACCATAGTAGAAGGAAGTACTGGATGGCTAGAGACATACCCCGTACCTCATGCCACTGCCCGGAATACCATCCTGGGCCTCGAAAAACAAGTCCTGTGGCGACACGGCACCCCGGAGAGAATTGAGTCTGATAATGGGACCCATTTCAAGAATGGCCTCGTAGACACCTGGGCCAGAGAGCACGGCATTGAGTGGGTGTATCATATCCCCTACCATGCACCAGCTGCTGGAAAAGTTGAACGGTGCAACGGACTGCTGAAAACCACCCTGAAGGCACTGTGTGGGGAGACTCTCAAACACTGGGAGCTGCATTTAGCAAAGGCCACCTGGTTGGTCAACACGCGAGGCTCCATCAATCGAGCTGGCCCTGCCCAATCAGAACCTTTGCATACTGTAGATGGAGATAAAGTCCCCGTGGTGCATATGAGAGGTATGTTAGGGAAGACTGTTTGGATTAGTCCCACCTCAAGCAAAGGCAAACCCATCCGAGGGATTGTTTTTGCTCAAAGACCTGGTTTCACCTGGTGGGTAATGCAAAAAGATGGGGAGACACGTTGTGTACCACAAGGGGACCTAATTTTGAGTGAGAATGGTCCGTAATGTTTCATTGTACATATGTGTATATAGTTTTAAAGAGACATAGTTTTTAAGGGGGTTAATTTGGGCATGACATGGATGGCATAGAATAAGGGGTGGATAATGTCCTGGTTAGAACGGCTGGGACCAATTCATCCCTGGATGGGTGTA
>NW_020930306.1:0-3845 GCF_003984885.1 Neopelma chrysocephalum | reverse complement strand
TACACCCATCCAGGGATGAATTGGTCCCAGCCGTTCTAACCAGGACATTATCCACCCCTTATTCTATGCCATCCATGTCATGCCCAAATTAACCCCCTTAAAAACTATGTCTCTTTAAAACTATATACACATATGTACAATGAAACATTACGGACCATTCTCACTCAAAATTAGGTCCCCTTGTGGTACACAACGTGTCTCCCCATCTTTTTGCATTACCCACCAGGTGAAACCAGGTCTTTGAGCAAAAACAATCCCTCGGATGGGTTTGCCTTTGCTTGAGGTGGGACTAATCCAAACAGTCTTCCCTAACATACCTCTCATATGCACCACGGGGACTTTATCTCCATCTACAGTATGCAAAGGTTCTGATTGGGCAGGGCCAGCTCGATTGATGGAGCCTCGCGTGTTGACCAACCAGGTGGCCTTTGCTAAATGCAGCTCCCAGTGTTTGAGAGTCTCCCCACACAGTGCCTTCAGGGTGGTTTTCAGCAGTCCGTTGCACCGTTCAACTTTTCCAGCAGCTGGTGCATGGTAGGGGATATGATACACCCACTCAATGCCGTGCTCTCTGGCCCAGGTGTCTACGAGGCCATTCTTGAAATGGGTCCCATTATCAGACTCAATTCTCTCCGGGGTGCCGTGTCGCCACAGGACTTGTTTTTCGAGGCCCAGGATGGTATTCCGGGCAGTGGCATGAGGTACGGGGTATGTCTCTAGCCATCCAGTACTTCCTTCTACTATGGTCAGTACGTAGCGCTTGCCCTGGCGGGTTTTGGGGAGCGTGATGTAGTCAACTTGCCAGGCTTCCCCATACCTGTACTTTGACCACCGTCCACCATACCATAGAGGCTTCACCCGCTTGGCCTGCTTGATGGCAGCACATGTCTCACAGTCATGGATGACCTGTGAGACAATGTCCTTGGTTAAGTCCACCCCTCGGTCCTGAGCCCATCTGTATGTTGCATCTCTCCCCTGGTGACCGGAGGCGTCATGGGCCCATCGAGCCAGAAATAATTCTCCTTTGTGTTGCCAATCCAGATCCACCTGAGAGACTTTAATCCTGGCAGCTCGGTCCGCCTGCTCGTTGTTGCGATGCTCCTCATTAGCCCGTTTCTTGCGTACGTGAGCGTCTACGTGACCGACCTTCACACTCAGCTTCTCTACCCGGCCAGCGATGTCCTGCCACATCTCCACTGCCCAGATGGGTTTCCCTTGGCGCTGTCAGTTGGCCTTTCTCCATCGCTCTAGCCATCCCCACAGAGCATTGGCCACCATCCATGAGTCAGTGTAGATATAGAGTCTTGGCCACTTCTCTCGTTCAGCTATATCCAAAGCCAACTGAACGGCTTTAAGCTCTGCGAACTGACTTGACCCACCTTGTCCTTCGGTTGCTTCTGCAACTCGCTGTGTGGGACTCCACACGGCTGCCTTCCATTTTCGGTTTGTCCCTACAATGCGGCAGGAGCCATCTGTGAAGAGCGCATATCGTCTTTCATCTGCTGGTAGCTTGTCATATGGTGGGGCCTCCTCAGCCCGTGTCACCTGCTCCTCTTCTTCTTCAGAGGATAGTCCAAAACTCTCACCTTCGGGCCAATTGGTGATAATTTCCAGAATCCCAGGGCGATTAGGATTCCCTATCCGGGTTTGTTGTGTGATCAGAGCGATCCACTTACTCCATGTGGCATCGGTGGCGTGATGTGTAGCAGGAACTCTCCCCTTGAACATCCAGCCCAGCACTGGTAGTCGGGGTGCCAGGAGGAGCTGCGCTTCGGTGCCGATCACTTCTGAGGCAGCTCGAAGTCCTTCATAAGCAGCCAGGATCTCTTTCTCAGTTGGTGTATAGCTGGCTTCAGATCTTTTGTATCCCCGACTCCAGAATCCCAGCGGTCGTCCTCGGGTCTCCCCAGGCACTTTCTGCCAGAGGCTCCAAGAAGGGCCATTCTTCCCGGCTGCAGTGTAGAGCACGTTCTTCACGTCCTGTCCTGTCCTTACTGGCCCAAGGGCTACCGCATGGGCAATCTCCTGTTTGATTTGTTCAAAGGCCTGTTGTTGTTCAGGGCCCCACTGGAAATCATTTTTCTTCCGTGTCACAAGGTAGAGAGGGCTTACAATTTGACTGTACTCGGGGATATGCATCCTCCAAAAGCCCACAGCGCCTAGGAAAGCCTGTGTTTCCTTCTTGCTGGTTGGTGGGGACATGGCTGCTATTTTGTTAATCACCTCTGTTGGAATTAGGCGACGTCCATCTTGCCACTTCACTCCTAAGAACTGAATTTCCTGAGCAGGTCCCTTGACCTTACTTCGTTTAATGGCAAAACCAGCCCTTAGGAGGATCTGGATTATCTTCTCTCCTTTCTCGAAGACTTCCCCCGCTGTGTTCCCCCATACAATGATGACATCAATGTATTGTAGATGTTCTGGAGCCTCACCCTTTTCCAGTGAAGTCTGGATCAGTCCATGGCAAATGCTGGGACTGTGTTTCCACTGTCCTTGCTGTACGTGGAGGTCCTCCTTGCAAAGGTATCTCTCCCTTACACTGGACAACAGTCGCCGCCAGAGGCTGAGAGTTTCCTGCCTCCTTCCAATCCCCTGATCAATGACGACATCTCGAGACAGGGATCCCAGTTGTCTTGCTTCACTTCCATCTAGAATTGTGTCGTTAGCGGCGGCATCCCAGATTCGGAGCAGCCAGGTCAGGATGGACTCGTTCGCCTGCCGTGTGAACTCTCTCCGGAGCTCACGTAGCTCACCCAGGGATAGGGACCGAGTGATTATTTCTGGCTCTGTCTCCTCCGGTGGATGTGAAGGTCCTGCCTCTTCGTCATCATTTGCTATGCGAACTGATTTGGTCTTCGATTTCCTTTTCTGGACAGGGGCGACTGCTATTGGTTTCTGTTGTCCTTCTGGCTCCTCGATGGTTTGTGTGGGCATGGTGCCAGTTGATTTATTTCTTACTCCCTCCGACTCAGCTGTAGTTTGTGTGGACGTGGTGCCAGTTGATTTGCTCCTTCTCTCCTCCCCCTGGCAGTGCTGTACCATGTCAAGCAGTGCCCGGTAAGCAGTGGCCAGGGCCCAGCAGGTTGCTGTGAGTTGACCATCTCTGGAGCTGCCAGAGCATTTTTCCTTTACCAGTTTTATCATGCTGACAGGATCCTGCAGTTGTTCAGGGGTGAATTTCCAGATCATGGGAGGAGAAAACTTCTCCAAATACTGGCCGATGTCCTCCCACTTCCCGTGCCACTCAGCGTTATCCATTCCCAGGACAGGCGTCCAAACAGCCTCCCTAGAAGGCCCTGTTCTGACCCTAAGCATGGTGTAAACAGTACAGAGCAGACAGAGCAGCAGACAGAGCAACACTAACAATAACATTATGCCATCCTTAGCATCAAAAGGAAAATCAATATTTTCAAAAGCTGTTGTAGCAGGTCTGAAGGGGAAGAAGGAGGTGAGAGGCTGGAAACAATCATTCCCCACTGTTCCCCCAAAGGACTGGGTGCGATTTTTAATGAGGCCCCAGAGGTAGCAACCCAGACCAGGACAGGCAAACAGGACTGAATACACATTTACAATGAAACTCATTGCTTCTGAGGTTATGATGACATAAACATAGTATACTAGTAAAGCAATTTGGATCCCTCTCCCTGGTCTTAAAGAGAGCATTAAAATAGGCAAATAGTTCCCCATTTGTGGAAATATGAACATGCTCAGATAAAACACCCACGTGAATGCACCAAACAACATGTTGATCGGGGAGTTTCTGTATCCAAATACACAGATGCTTAAAATGAAATTGTGATTCTGACTTCTCTCTCTCTGCCCCACGTTGGGCGCCAAAAATGTGC
>NW_020930305.1:0-600 GCF_003984885.1 Neopelma chrysocephalum | reverse complement strand
AAGTCAGAATAACAATTTATTAAAATAATGCAATAAGTACAATTATACAGACAGACAATTGGTTTTAACCCACAAAACCCAAATGTATAAGCCAGCACCCTAGGGTATGAACAAGAGTGGTGTACCTTGGCCCACCCCCGAGTCCAAAGCAAAGGGAGAGGGAATAAACCTGCTGGTGGGAGAGCTGCTGCAGTCTGGTCAGAAGTGGTGATTGCAGTCCAGTCGAGGGTGGTGGTCTCAGCCTGGTTGGGAGCAGCGGTGGTCTGCTGTCTTCCTCTGGGTCCCACGAGAGAGAGCCCCAAGGCTCTGAAACTCCCAGTTATATACTCTCCAGTTCAGGCGGGAGTGCTCAGTCCCTCCCTCAGAGTAGGGAATTCCATAAAAGGGCATGTGGATGCTCAGTCCCTCTTATCAGAGCGGGGAATTCCATATAAGGATATCAGAGCGGGGAATTCCATAAAAGGGTACAGGAACATCTTCCCACCTTGCAGGCCTCTACTGACAGCAGTTTTTGGGAAATGGCATGGAGGCTATAGAATACACAGTTTTGGGTTACACCCATCCAGGGATGAATTGGTCCCAGCCGTTCTAACCAGGACA
>NW_020930304.1:0-600 GCF_003984885.1 Neopelma chrysocephalum | reverse complement strand
TGTCCTGGTTAGAACGGCTGGGACCAATTCATCCCTGGATGGGTGTAACCCAAAACTGTGTATTCTATAGCCTCCATGCCATTTCCCAAAAACTGCTGTCAGTAGAGGCCTGCAAGGTGGGAAGATGTTCCTGTACCCTTTTATGGAATTCCCCGCTCTGATATCCTTATATGGAATTCCCCGCTCTGATAAGAGGGACTGAGCATCCACATGCCCTTTTATGGAATTCCCTACTCTGAGGGAGGGACTGAGCACTCCCGCCTGAACTGGAGAGTATATAACTGGGAGTTTCAGAGCCTTGGGGCTCTCTCTCGTGGGACCCAGAGGAAGACAGCAGACCACCGCTGCTCCCAACCAGGCTGAGACCACCACCCTCGACTGGACTGCAATCACCACTTCTGACCAGACTGCAGCAGCTCTCCCACCAGCAGGTTTATTCCCTCTCCCTTTGCTTTGGACTCGGGGGTGGGCCAAGGTACACCACTCTTGTTCATACCCTAGGGTGCTGGCTTATACATTTGGGTTTTGTGGGTTAAAACCAATTGTCTGTCTGTATAATTGTACTTATTGCATTATTTTAATAAATTGTTATTCTGACTT
>NW_020930303.1:0-351 GCF_003984885.1 Neopelma chrysocephalum | reverse complement strand
TTCTTTCTTTCTTTTTCTTTCTTTCTTTTTCTTTCTTTCTTTTTCTTACTTTTTCTTTCTTTCTTTTTCTCTTTCGTTCTTTTTCTTTCTTTTTCTTTCTTTCTTTTTCTTTCGTTCCTTCTTTTTCTTTCTTTCTTTTTCTTTCTTTCGTTCTTTTTCCCTCTTATTCTTTCTTTTTCTTTCTTTCTTTTTCTCTCTTATTCTTTCTTTCTTTTTCTTTCTTTTTCTTTCTTTTTCTTTCTTTCGCTCTTTTTCTTTCTTTTTCTTTCTTTCTTTCTTTTTCTTACTTTTTCTTTCTTTCTTTTTCTTTCTTTCGTTCTTTTTCTCTCTTATTCTTTCTTTCTTTTTCTT
>NW_020930302.1:222-696 GCF_003984885.1 Neopelma chrysocephalum | reverse complement strand
TTCTTTCTTTCTTTTTCTTTCTTTCTTTTTCTTTCTTTCTTTTTCTTACTTTTTCTTTCTTTCTTTTTCTCTTTCGTTCTTTTTCTTTCTTTTTCTTTCTTTCTTTTTCTTTCGTTCCTTCTTTTTCTTTCTTTCTTTTTCTTTCTTTCGTTCTTTTTCCCTCTTATTCTTTCTTTTTCTTTCTTTCTTTTTCTCTCTTATTCTTTCTTTCTTTTTCTTTCTTTTTCTTTCTTTTTCTTTCTTTCGCTCTTTTTCTTTCTTTTTCTTTCTTTCTTTCTTTTTCTTACTTTTTCTTTCTTTCTTTTTCTTTCTTTCGTTCTTTTTCTCTCTTATTCTTTCTTTCTTTTTCTTTCTTTCGTTCTTTTTCTCTCTTATTCTTTCTTTCGTTCTTTTTCTCTCTTATTCTTTCTTTCTTTCTTTTTCTTTCTTTCTTTTTCTTTTTCTTTCTTTTTCTTTTTCTTTTTCTTTTTCTTT
>NW_020930302.1:0-122 GCF_003984885.1 Neopelma chrysocephalum | reverse complement strand
TCTTTTTCTTTCTTTCGTTCTTTTTCTCTCTTATTCTTTCTTTCTTTTTCTTTCTTTCGTTCTTTTTCTCTCTTATTCTTTCTTTCGTTCTTTTTCTCTCTTATTCTTTCTTTCTTTTTCTT
>NW_020930301.1:0-587 GCF_003984885.1 Neopelma chrysocephalum | reverse complement strand
TGAGTTTTAGAGATTGTAACTGCTGTTTTTATTATAGAAAGTTCATATCCTAAGATTCACAAGCTCTCAGCATTTAAACCCCTCTGTTTTCAAGAGTATGGGAATGTATGCACTCACATACATCTTCAGTTTCATAATTATATATAAGTACATATGTACAGAGGCGTTTATGAAGCTATCTCTGTATAACTATTTACAATTATGAAACTGAAGATGTATGTGAGTGCATACATTCCCATACTCTTGAAAACAGAGGGGTTTAAATGCTGAGAGCTTGTGAATCTTAGGATATGAACTTTCTATAATAAAAACAGCAGTTACAATCTCTAAAACTCAATAGAATTACAACTGATATCCTCTCATTATGACATGATTGCTCTAACAAAGGCCATAGGGCTACTACAGTGGCAATCATGTCATAATGAGAGGATATCAGTTGTAATTCTATTGAGTTTTAGAGATTGTAACTGCTGTTTTTATTATAGAAAGTTCATATCCTAAGATTCACAAGCTCTCAGCATTTAAACCCCTCTGTTTTCAAGAGTATGGGAATGTATGCACTCACATACATCTTCAGTTTCATAATT
>NW_020930300.1:0-302 GCF_003984885.1 Neopelma chrysocephalum | reverse complement strand
GCCTGGGTGGATGCAGGAGCAGCCTGTATGGATATGGGACCAGCCCATGTGGATGTGGAAGCAGTCTGTATGGAGCAGGAGCAGCCTACGGATGTGGAAGCAGTCTGTATGGATGTGGAAGCAGTCTGTATGGATGCTGGAGCAGTCCTTGTGGATGCTGGAGCAGTCTGCATGGATGTGGAAGCAGTCTGTATGGATGTGGAAGCAGTCTGCATGGATGTGGAAGCAGTCTGCATGGATGCTGGAGCAGTCTGTATGGATGTGGAAGCAGTCTGCATGGATGTGGAAGCAGTCTGCATGGA
>NW_020930299.1:0-327 GCF_003984885.1 Neopelma chrysocephalum | reverse complement strand
GGATAGTATGTTATTTTGAAGTGTTTTACTTTTGTGTATAAGCCTGTTTCTATACATAATCTTTCCAAGCACTCTTTACATAAATGAGGCAAAATTTGAATTACTTTCTTTTTTTTTAATAGGAAAGCAATATGAAATGTTTTATTAGAATCATCAATTCATATTGCTTTCCTATTAAAAAAAAAGAAAGTAATTCAAATTTTGCCTCATTTATGTAAAGAGTGCTTGGAAAGATTATGTATAGAAACAGGCTTATACAAAGACTAGGAGGGTTTTTTTTGGATAGTATGTTATTTTGAAGTGTTTTACTTTTGTGTATAAGCCTGT
>NW_020930298.1:0-371 GCF_003984885.1 Neopelma chrysocephalum | reverse complement strand
TAGTTTCCACCTGGGGATTTGTAAGTCCTTTAGCAAATGTTAATGATGAGAGCCCTGCTGGAGCAGAGATTTCCCCCTGCAGCCCAGGGAAGGACCACACTGGAGCAGGGAGATGTGCCAGGAATGCATATTTACATCTTTATCATATAAATGCATATTTTTCTAATAAGAAAATGTAATCCTACTATTCAGGTCATTAAAATATAGACTTGCTTTGGGAAAAGAAAATATAAATAGCAGTATGAGGTGAGTGTAAATATGTACATGAAAATGTAATATAGGAAAAAAACCTGTTGTAATGTGTGTTTTATAAAAACCTTTTGCTAGTTTCCACCTGGGGATTTGTAAGTCCTTTAGCAAATGTTAATGAT
>NW_020930297.1:0-349 GCF_003984885.1 Neopelma chrysocephalum | reverse complement strand
TGGGTGCTGCCAAGGCTGACCCCCAGCTCAGTAGCACTTGGAAACGCCGCATCCCCTTCCTGCAACACGAGCAGCAGTTAATCCCTGCCAGGCAAACAGTGTGGCTGCTCAGCTGGAAAAAACAGTGCTAAGGGAAGAGGAACACCCTGGTGTTGTGTGTGTGGAATATATGGAGTATGTGGAATATACGGAATATATGGAATATATGGAATATGTGGAATATGTGGAATATGTGGAATATATGGATGCCGTGCTCAGCGGCCGGTGGCTGGGGGACCATCCTCTCCCTGTTCCATCCCTCCCCCTGCTGCATCCCTCCCTCTGCTCCATCCCTCTCCCTGCTGCATTC
>NW_020930296.1:0-393 GCF_003984885.1 Neopelma chrysocephalum | reverse complement strand
TGGGTGCTGCCAAGGCTGACCCCCAGCTCAGTAGCACTTGGAAACGCTGCATCCCCTTCCTGCAACACGAGCAGCAGTTAATCCCTGCCAGGCAAACAGTGTGGCTGCTCAGCTGGAAAAAACAGTGCTAAGGGAAGAGGAACACCCTGGTGTTGTGTGTGTGGAATATATGGAGTATGTGGAATATACGGAATATATGGAATATATGGAATATGTGGAATATGTGGAATATATGGATGCCGTGCTCAGCGGCTGGTGGCTGGGGGACCATCCTCTCCCTGCTGCATCCCTCCCTCTGCTCCATCCCTCCCTCTGCTCCATCCCTCCCTCTGCTCCATCCCTCTCCCTGCTCCATCCCTCTCCCTGCTGCATTCCTCCCCCTGCTCCATCCCT
>NW_020930295.1:0-680 GCF_003984885.1 Neopelma chrysocephalum | reverse complement strand
TGAAAGCCTGGAATGGGTGAAAAATGAAAAACTGTGAGAATAAGACACACTGATACACTGAGTGAACCCATTATTGCCCTCAAGCCCACGTCCTTTCAGCAGGGTTTTAGCTCTCTACTTAGAGAGGATTATTTTCATGCCTGGTTTCCACTTTCTACAGTTTCAAGTTATATCTTTTGCTGCTTTTCACTGTCTCCATTTCATTTTCCTTCTAAACCATTCCCTGCCATTTTCTCCCTTGCACGTGTCCTCACTCCTTCAGGACCCACCTGAATGTTAAGCAGCAAAAGATATAACTTGAAACTGTAGAAAGTGGAAACCAGGCATGAAAATAATCCTCTCTAAGTAGAGAGCTAAAACCCTGCTGAAAGGACGTGGGCTTGAGGGCAATAATGGGTTCACTCAGTGTATCAGTGTGTCTTATTCTCACAGTTTTTCATTTTTCACCCATTCCAGGCTTTCACACACTGACTGAAGTGACTCAGCTGGATTGTCTGAAAGCCTGGAATGGGTGAAAAATGAAAAACTGTGAGAATAAGACACACTGATACACTGAGTGAACCCATTATTGCCCTCAAGCCCACGTCCTTTCAGCAGGGTTTTAGCTCTCTACTTAGAGAGGATTATTTTCATGCCTGGTTTCCACTTTCTACAGTTTCAAGTTATATCTTTTGCTGCTT
>NW_020930294.1:0-305 GCF_003984885.1 Neopelma chrysocephalum | reverse complement strand
GGATTTGAATGCCAACCTCCTGTTAAACACAGAATGGGAATTAAGTATTCAAATCCAACAGATAGGTATTGTACCTTAGGCAGCATGTTGCAGAGCCTGGTCTAACAGCCCAGTCTGAACCCTCTGGCAGAATGAAGTAGATGATTCATGACTTAGTTTGAAAAGGGCTGAAAAGGGACAATTTACTTACAACATGTTGCCTAAGGTACAATACCTATCTGTTGGATTTGAATGCCAACCTCCTGTTAAACACAGAATGGGAATTAAGTATTCAAATCCAACAGATAGGTATTGTACCTTAGGCA
>NW_020930293.1:0-442 GCF_003984885.1 Neopelma chrysocephalum | reverse complement strand
CACCACCAGCAACTTTATTACACATGAAAAACAAATTTCACTGAGCTCATAAGTTATCAGAGGGAGCACAAGAGCCTATTTTGCAGCGTGGCTGGCGGCCAGGTCTCTCAAGGACAGTGCTGCCTCCTCTTGTGTTGCTGCTCAGGAGCTGGAATAGGCTCTTGTTCTCCCTCTGATAACTTATGAGCTCAGTGAAATTTGTTTTTCATGTGTAATAAAGTTGCTGGTGGTGTGCAATTTGCATTTAAGTTGGTTATATACATGCTGAGTGGGACTTCTAACTGTTGTTCACAGAGCTAAAATAACACAAGTTATCTGCCAGTTCAACCCCTTCTAAAGAAAACAATCCACGAGGAAATGATTTTAAACACAATATCACCACCAGCAACTTTATTACACATGAAAAACAAATTTCACTGAGCTCATAAGTTATCAGAGGGAG
>NW_020930292.1:0-421 GCF_003984885.1 Neopelma chrysocephalum | reverse complement strand
AAGAGTAAGGGTAGAACTGCCTTTTTCAGCCAAATCCAATTAAAATGACGGTGAAACTCCAACCTGAGCACCTCTGAAGGCAGAATAAGGCTGAAGGTTCTGTACCTGAGACCGCAAGGAAGAAATGCACAGTCACACGGAGCTACAGGAGACAATTTTCTTCCATGGGGATGTGCCAATCTCAGCCATTGCCACTGTTAAACCCGGAGACTTAGTGAGGGGGAAAATGTCCAAGGCTGAGATTGGCACATCCCCATGGAAGAAAATTGTCTCCTGTAGCTCCGTGTGACTGTGCATTTCTTCCTTGCGGTCTCAGGTACAGAACCTTCAGCCTTATTCTGCCTTCAGAGGTGCTCAGGTTGGAGTTTCACCGTCATTTTAATTGGATTTGGCTGAAAAAGGCAGTTCTACCCTTACTCTT
>NW_020930291.1:0-1023 GCF_003984885.1 Neopelma chrysocephalum | reverse complement strand
AGAGAGGTCAGATCTGTGTGAGCAGGGGAAAGAGATTTAACAGGCTCGAAAAGACTGGGAATGAGAAAATATTAATGCAAAGATGTGTGTTTTGCACAGCACATCTCTAATCAGACATGAGAGCTATGATGTTCCCTCTCACCAGCAGCTTTGGCGCTTTTTCACATTGGAGGGCACTGTGGTTCTCATTGTTAGCAACAATTTATAAATGCTTCAGAACAGATGGAGTTACCCCTCCAAAAACGGATTTTTCCCCCCAATAGTCGAGCCTTTGGTAATTACTTCCGGTGTGTATGCTTAACTTTCCTACATGAGAGCTTTGCTAAATGAAAATCATTCCTGGCCCTTGGGCTAGATCCAAAGGTCTTGTGTTTTCAAGTGCTCATTGTTACTGTGTCCTGCTCTAATGTGCCTTGTTTACTTACAGGAATAAATCACTGGCTCATGTGAGGCATGTCAGCTCTCCAGATGATCTATCAGGGCAGTTGAGAGCTGCTCATATTTCAGTTGACTCTGCTGTTAACATAAACAGAGCATTCTCAATCTCATTTAGATGTCAAAAACCATCTAGTAAAAACAGCACAAAACTTTCGTTTAGATTTATTTATCCTCCTCTACAGAGTAAATTAGCGTAGTTGGAATGTGGGGTTGCCTTAAGGACAGCATAAGCTGAGCCTCAGTGTTCACCTGGACAATTGTTCCAGACTGGGATGTATCAGGCCAGTTACAGCAGCTCTGCTGACACGTGGTAACTTGTTTAGCAGCTGTGACTTTACTCTTGCAGTTGAACATCCCCTGTATATTTAGTCCAAAATGTGGTGCCACGTCCATCATAAAGTTTGCTTCCTTCTGTTCTTTTGAGTGTATTCAGTGCTTATTTTGGAGTAGTTCTTAAGTGGAAACAGTCTTGTTTAAAAGCACATTCTTGAATTATGGGTTATGTCTTCCTTTAAACAATGCCAACATTTCACTACACGAAAAAATAATCACCCTTGAGAAGCTGATGCAATAATTAGAGCCTTG
>NW_020930290.1:0-984 GCF_003984885.1 Neopelma chrysocephalum | reverse complement strand
AGAGAGGTCAGATCTGTGTGAGCAGGGGAAAGAGATTTAACAGGCTCAAAAAGACTGGGAATGAGAAAATATTAATCCAAAGATGTGTGTTTTGCACAGCACTTCTCTAATCAGACATGAGAGCTATGATGTTCCCTCTCACCAGCAGCTTTGGCGCTTTTTCACATTGGAGGGCACTGTGGTTCTCATTGTTAGCAACAATTTATAAATGCTTCAGAACAGATGGAGTTACCCCTCCAAAAATGGATTTTTCCCCCCAATAGTCGAGCCTTTGGTAATTACTTCCGGTGTGTATGCTTAACTTTCCTACATGAGAGCTTTGCTAAATGAAAATCATTCCTGGCCCTTGGGCTAGATCCAAAGGTCTTGTGTTTTCAAGTGCTCATTGTTACTGTGTCCTGCTCTAATGTGCCTTGTTTACTTACAAGAATAAATCACTGGCTCATGTGAGGCATGTCAGCTCTCCAGATGATCTATCAGGGCAGTTGAGAACTGCTCATATTTCAGTTGACTCTGCTGTTAACATAAACAGAGCATTCTCAATCTCATTTAGATGTCAAAAACCATCTAGTAAAAACAGCACAAAACTCTTGTTTAGATTTATTTATCCTCCTCTACAGAGTAAATTAGCGTAGTTGGAATGTGGGGTTGCCTTAAGGACAGCATAAGCTGAGCCTCGGTGTTCACCTGGACAATTGTTCCAGACTGGGATGTATCAGGCCAGTTACAGCAGCTCTGCTGACACGTGGTAACTTGTTTAGCAGCTGTGACTTTACTCTTGCAGTTGAACATCCCCTGTATATTTAGTCCAAAACGTGGTGCCACGTCCATCATAAAGTTTGCTTCCTTCTGTTCTTTTGAGTGTATTCAGTGCTTATTTTGGAGTAGTTCTTAAGCGGAAACAGTCTTGTTTAAAAGCACATTCTTGAATTATGGGTTATGTCTTCCTTTAAACAATGCCAACATTCCACTACATGAAAAAAT
>NW_020930289.1:0-386 GCF_003984885.1 Neopelma chrysocephalum | reverse complement strand
AGGAAAATTGTGCAGAGCTCCCCTTCATTACAGCTCAAACATCTCCCTGTGTTGGGTGCAGAGGGACCTTCATTCCATGGACATTTTTGAGGGATGAAACAGAGCCTTTCCACAATGGGAACCATCATTTTATATCCCTTTATTGTGGCTTCTATTTGTCCCTGCACATCCCTCAGACAGCACAGCCTGATGATGGAGCTGGGGATGGAGCTGTTGGCTCTGAGATTCCCTCTTCCCTGAATTTCTCCGCCTCTCCTCCCTGCCTGAGATTCCCTCTTCCCTGAATTTCCCTACCTCTCCTCCCCATCTGAGATTTCCTCTTCCATGGATTTCCCTGCCTCTGAGATTCCCTCTTCCCTGAATTTCCCTCCCTCTCCTCCCCATCT
>NW_020930288.1:0-386 GCF_003984885.1 Neopelma chrysocephalum | reverse complement strand
AGATGGGGAGGAGAGGGAGGGAAATTCAGGGAAGAGGGAATCTCAGAGGCAGGGAAATCCATGGAAGAGGAAATCTCAGATGGGGAGGAGAGGTAGGGAAATTCAGGGAAGAGGGAATCTCAGGCAGGGAGGAGAGGCGGAGAAATTCAGGGAAGAGGGAATCTCAGAGCCAACAGCTCCATCCCCAGCTCCATCATCAGGCTGTGCTGTCTGAGGGATGTGCAGGGACAAATAGAAGCCACAATAAAGGGATATAAAATGATGGTTCCCATTGTGGAAAGGCTCTGTTTCATCCCTCAAAAATGTCCATGGAATGAAGGTCCCTCTGCACCCAACACAGGGAGATGTTTGAGCTGTAATGAAGGGGAGCTCTGCACAATTTTCCT
>NW_020930287.1:0-332 GCF_003984885.1 Neopelma chrysocephalum | reverse complement strand
CCCCATCTGAGATTCCCTCTTCCCTGAATTTCCCTCCCTCTCCTCCCTGTCTGAGATTCTCTCTTCCATGGATTTCCCTGCCTCTGAGATTCCCTCTTCCCTGAATTTCCCTGTCTCTCCGCCCCATCTGAGAGACAGCGGCTGGAAAGGCCTGAGAGGGAGAGATGGGGAGAGGGAGGGAAATTCAGGGAAGAGGGAATCTCAGATGGGGAGGAGAGACAGGGAAATTCAGGGAAGAGGGAATCTCAGAGGCAGGGAAATCCATGGAAGAGAGAATCTCAGACAGGGAGGAGAGGGAGGGAAATTCAGGGAAGAGGGAATCTCAGATGGGG
>NW_020930286.1:0-2557 GCF_003984885.1 Neopelma chrysocephalum | reverse complement strand
AAAAATTTATCTTTTTGTAGTCTGCTTTCTTCATGCTAATTCATTTGGGGGAAAATTGATATTCTTTTTTCCTTATCCTGTTTTCCAAAGAATTCTAGCATTAAGTGATCGAATAGTCCATTTGCCTTTTGTTTTCCCCTTCAGGTCATTTTTGAGTCCATTGATAAATCAGGAGCTGGAGAGCCCCTCTGTGTGTCTGAGTTGAGGGGGAAATCAATGGATTTTTTTTCCTTTCTTTGCTCTTTGCCTGGTTGGCTGCCAGTGAGCACCATGGGACAGGCTGGGCTGTCCTCAGGGTGCCCAGCCAGCAAACTGGACAAACATGGACTGGGAGATGTGCCAGGGGTGATCCTACATGTGTGAGGGATCTAAGGGTATTGTGCTGTAATAGGAATACAGAAGGACATATGCAGGACAGGGATCATTGAATCACTCAGATTATAACTTGAGTGGTCATTTGGTCCAGTCTCTTGCTCAAACCTGGGTCAACATTAATTTCAGACAAGGTTGTTTAGGGCATTATCTGGCTGAGTCTTAAAATCCTGGGAGGTGGGAGAGCCTATAACTATTTTGTGTAAAGTGTTCCAATACTTAATTGTCTTCATAAAAGAATTCTTCCCTATATCCAGTCAGAAACAGCTGTTTCAGTTTATGATTTATGTCTCATTCTTCTTCCAGGCAGCCTCAGTAAAGAGTCTGACTCCATCTTTGCAATAAACTCCCCCCTAAGCCCTCTTTCTCCAGGATGAACCCTCAGGTTCTCCTCTTACAGGTTGTATGCTCCAACTCCCTAACCACCTTGCTGACTTTCCTTGGACTCAAGTTTTTTCAAGTTTTTCTTGTACCAGGTGACCCAAAATGGCAGTATTCTGGACGTGGGCTGGGTGAGGAGGAAGAATTGCTTCCCTTGATGTTTTGGTTCCCGTTGATCCACCGTTTTGCTGTAGACACAGCCCACTGTGCTGCTCATGTTCATCACTGCCGGGGTGCACTGCTGGATCCTGGACAGCCTGCTGGCCTCCAGGCCCTTCCTGCTTCCCATCAGTGCTGCTGCCCTAGGAGGCAGGCAGTCCCCAGCTGGTGTTGTTCCAGAGAGTGAGTCCATCCCAGGTGCTTTGCACTCATCCTTCAGGAATTTCCTGAGGTTCCTTTCCCTCTGCACCTCAGTGTGGTGCCATCTGTGGTGAGGATGCTCTGTGTCTCACCCCCGAGGTCGCTGAGACAGCTGTTAAAAAGGCCAAGTCCCAGGACAGATTCCTGAGGCACTCCATGGCCTCCAGGTGCTTTTCTGGACTTGAGAACACTGTGTTGAGGGACTTCAGGAGAAGAAAGTTACTGGGATATTGCAGAGGCTGATGAAGAGGACAAAGGACAAGAATCTGAAGGAACCAGGCATCTCAGAATGGTCTGTTGGTTATGGATGGATTTCTGAAGAGTTAAATGGACAAGACAAGCGGTCTAGTGGTTGACTTTACTTAGAATAAAAGTCTTTAAAATTAGGAAAACCTTTATTGTGAAAAAACCAAGATAGTGACAGTTCTTTATTAGGAAAGGAGTGTGTGTGTTTTCAGGGAAGTTGGGTAGCTGTAGTTACACTACTGAAATTCAAAGAATTTTACCAATAACTCACTCCTACCCTTACCTAGAATACTTGGCAGAATTTTTCATCTCAGACCTCATTTCTGGATACTAGTTAATTAAATTTCCCTTCTTTCTTGCATTTTATCCTTCAGATTAGGGTTTTTTGATTGATGGCTTTGCTTACACATGTTTGCATAATAAAATGGTGCATGCTCAAGTAGGCCTTGATAGTGCCAGTCTGACTGGGAGGAATCGCTCCTGCCCACAGGAATCGTCCTCCTGACTTCAAGGACTTCATTTACCTGGGTGGCACTTGCAGCCTTGGGATTTAATGTGTGTGTCTGCTTTCCATTACACGTTCAGCTCTCAGCAGCCTGAGCGGGGTTCCAGCTCTATTACACACCACAAATTGGGCACCGAGAAAGGTTTAATTTAGTTTTTTCCACGATAAGGCGAAAATCAGTTAAAAGGCATATATATGTACATTGTGCTGCAGTCCTTAGGGTAACATGTGCGATACAGAGCCGGTGATGGCTTCACTCGGTTGAAGAGGTAACGGCTTCAAAGAATCATTAAAAAAACGAACACCAGCAAGAGCTGGCGAGGAGAATTGTGCTTTGGGAGGCGCGACAGCGGAGCCGGGGTACGGCAGCACTGAGATGGGCTCGGCAGGAGCCGCGGGAAGGGGACAGTCCGGTGCTGGAGCTGTGGGAAGGGGCTGCTCCCGGCGGGGCGGGAGCCTAGGGAAGGGGCTGGTCCCGGTGATGGAGCGGCGGGAAGGGGCTGGTCCGGTGCTGGAGCTGCGGGAAGGGGCTTATCCCAGTGATGGAGACGCGGGAAGGGACCGCTCCCGGTGATGGAGCGGGCGCTGACAGGAGCCGGCGGTGTTGCTGATCGCTGCCAGCTCAGCTCCCATCACACACGGGGGCGGAACTGAGCACCCAGCCGGGGAACACACCGCTCCCATCACACACGG
>NW_020930285.1:0-2540 GCF_003984885.1 Neopelma chrysocephalum | reverse complement strand
AAAAATTTATCTTTTTGTAGTCTGCTTTCTTCATGCTAATTCATTTGTGGGAAAATTGATATTCTTTTTTCCTTATCCTGTTTTCCAAAGAATTCTAGCATTAAGTGATCGAATAGTCCATTTGCCTTTTGTTTTCCCCTTCAGGTCATTTTTGAGTCCATTGATAAATCAGGAGCTGGAGAGCCCCTCTGTGTGTCTGAGTTGAGGGGGAAATCAATGGATTTTTTTTCCTTTCTTTGCTCTTTGCCTGGTTGGCTGCCAGTGAGCACCGTGGGACAGGCTGGGCTGTCCTCAGGGTGCCCAGCCAGCAAACTGGACAAACATGGACTGGGAGATGTGCCAGGGGTGATCCTACATGTGTGAGGGATCTAAGGGTATTGTGCTGTAATAGGGAATGCAGAAGAACATATGCAGGACAGGGATCATTGGATCACTCAGATTATAACTTGAGTGGTCATTTGGTCCAGTCTCTTGCTCAAACCTGGGTCAACATTAATTTCAGACAAGGTTGTTTAGGGCATTATCTGGCTGAGTCTTAAAATCCTGGGAGGTGGGAGAGCCTATAACTATTTTGTGTAAAGTGTTCCAATACTTAATTGTCTTCATAAAAGAATTCTTCCCTATATCCAGCCAGAAACAGCTGTTTCAGTTTATGATTTATGTCTCATTCTTCTTCCAGGCAGCCTCAGTAAAGAGTCTGACTCCATCTTTGCAATAAACTCCCCCCTAAGCCTTCTTTCTCCAGGATGAACCCTCAGGTTCTCCTCTTACAGGTCGTATGCTCCGACTCCGTAACTACCTTGCTGACTTTTCCTTGGACTCAAGTTTTTTCAAGTTTTTCTTGTACCAAGTGACCCAAAATGGCAGTATTCTGGACGTGGGCTGGGTGAGGAGGAAGAATTGCTTCCCTTGATGTTTTGGTTCCCGTTGATCCACCGTTTTGCTGTAGACACAGCCCACTGTGCTGCTCACGTTCATCACTGCCGGGGTGCACTGCTGGATCCTGGACAGCCTGCTGACCTCCAGGCCCTTCCTGCTTCCCATCAGTGCTGCTGCCCTAGGAGGCAGGCAGTCCCCAGCTGGTGTTGTTCCAGAGAGTGAGTCCATCTCAGGTGCTTTGCACTCGTCCTTCAGGAATTTCCTGAGGTTCCTTTCCCTCTGCACCTCAGTGTGGTGCCATCTGTGGTGAGGATGCTCTGTGTCTCACCCCCGAGGTCGCTGAGACAGCTGTTAAAAAGGCCAAGTCCCAGGACAGGTTCCTGAGGGACTCCATGGCCTCCAGGTGCTTTTCTGGACTTGAGAATACTGTGTTGAGGGACTTCAGGAGAAGAAAGTTACTGGGATATTGCAGAGGCTGATGAAGAGGACAAAGGACAAGAATCTGAAGGAACCAGGCATCTCAGAATGGTCTGTTGGTTATGGATGGATTTCTGAAGAGTTAAATGGACAAGACAAGCGGTCTAGTGGTTGAATTTACTTAAAATAAAAGTCTTTAAAATTAGGAAAACCTTTATTGTGAAAAAACCAAGATAGTGACAGTTCTTTATTAGGAAAAGAGTGTGTGTGTTTTCAGGGAAGTTGGGTAGCTGTAGTTACACTACTGAAATTCAAAGAATTTTACGAATAACTCACTCCTATCCTTACCTAGAATACTTGGCAGAATTTTCCATCTCAGACCTCATTTTGGGATACTAGTTAATTAAATTTCCCTTCTTTCTTGCATTTTATCCTTCAGATTAGGGTTTTTTGATTGATGGCTTTGCTTACACATGTTTGCATAATAAAATGGTGCGTGCTCAAGTAGGCCTTGATAGTACCAGTCTGACTCGAAGGAATCGCTCCTGCCCACAGGAATCGTCCTCCTGACTTCAAGGACTTCATTTACCTGGGTGGCACTTGCAGCCTTGGGATTTAATGTGTGTGTCTGCTTTCCATTACACGTTCAGCTCTCAGCAGCCTGAGCGGGGTTCCAGCTCTATTACACACCACAAATTGGGCACCAAGAAAGGTTTAATTTAGTTTTTTCCACGATAAGGCGAAAATCAGTTAAAAGGCATATATATGTACATTGTGCTGCAGTCCTTAGGGTAACGTGTGCGATACGGAGCCGGTGATGGCTTAACTCGGTTGAAGAGGTAACGGCTTCAAAGAATCATTAAAAAAAACGAACACCGGCAAGAGCTGGCGAGGAGAATTGTGCTGTGGGAGGCGCGACAGCGGAGCCGGGGTACGGCAGCACTGAGATGGGCTCGGCAGGAGCCGCGGGAAGGGGACGGTCCCGGTCATGGAGCCGCGGGAAGAGGCTGCTCCCGGCGGGGCGGGAGCCAAGGGAAGGGGCTGGTCCCGGTGATGGAGCCGCGGGAAGGGGCTGGTCCGGTGCTGGAGCTGCGGGAAGGGGCTGATCCCAGTGATGGAGACGCGGGAAGGGACCGCTCCCGGTGATGGAGTGGGCGCTGACAGGAGCCGGCGGTGTTGCTGATCGCTGCCAGCTCAGCTCCCATCACACACGGGGGTGGAACTGAGCACCCAGCCGGGGAACA
>NW_020930284.1:0-436 GCF_003984885.1 Neopelma chrysocephalum | reverse complement strand
GAGTATCAATCAAATTACTCTGGTGAGGGTTGCCCTTACACAAGCCATAGCAGGCAGAAAACCAGTTGTAGGGTAAGTGTAAGTGTCTTTGCTGTTAATTAGAACCAGTATTTTGGTTTTCTGCTCTGCTATGGCTTGTGTAAGGGCAACCCTCACCAGAGTAATTTGATTGATACTCTCACTGGCCTTCACTGCAGTAATAAATGTTCAGTTGTGTGAGATGCTGAGGTAAGTCATTTACTCTCCTTTGCCTGCACAGCACTGTGTCAGCTAAGGATGATACTTAGCCAAACATTAGCAGCTTCATTACCTCCTTACAGGGATTAACTTTATGCTACATTGGAAAGGTTTTACATTTTTCCTTTGTATTTGAGAGCCAGTGGGAGTATCAATCAAATTACTCTGGTGAGGGTTGCCCTTACACAAGCCATAGCAG
>NW_020930283.1:0-2225 GCF_003984885.1 Neopelma chrysocephalum | reverse complement strand
CTGACCGGAGTCACACGCTGTGGCTGTCATCTTCCAGGACACCTGAGCGAGCGACAGACAAAATTAGAGGGCATTTCTGAAGCTGCCATGGATCCCTGCTCCTCCTGCTGCCTCCCCGACTCACCTCCAATGCCCGGATGCTCCCAAAGGTTAGCCGGATGGCACCTGGGACCACTAAAGCTCAGTGCTTCGTTGCTTATCCTCTTAATACTTAGAGATTGCAGACAAGGACAGCTCGAGGCGACCAATCCGGGTCAGTTGTCCCATCGTGAGGTGATTCCTGCGGTCACGAGGTTACTCCAAGTCAACTACGAGAAAGAAAACCATAAACAATGTGTGAGTTGTGTGGCGTGGGGCTCGAACCCCAGTGATCCCCGTAGTCACTGTCACCGAGGCTCTGACCGGAGTTGGACGCTGTGGCTGTCATCTTCTGGGATACCTGAGTGAGTGAGACACAAAATTAGAAGGCATCGCTAAAGCTGCAGTGCATCCCCGCTCCTCCTGCTGCCTCCCCAAATTGCCTGGAAGGCTCCTCTCTTTCCAGCTGCTACCGAGACCGCCCCTTCAAATACAATGGGTAAATGCTCAAACACTGAGCTCTCAAACATTTAGGGATTGCTCACAAGGAAAGCTGAAAACCTGTAAACCCCATCAGACTGCATGCCAAAGCAGTGTTACACCCCGCTAAGTGGACAGACGGCCGCTGCAAAAAAAACCACGGACGCAAAGGCTTGTGCTGACGTACCGCCTCATGGTGACTATCTTGGACTCCTTTAGCTTGGCCTCTCATCGAATGGACCTTCGGCACATTCGGCAGATGGGCAAAGGGTTGTGCGTTGCCTAGAAAATAAATTAAACAGTTACAACATATATGCATAGACTGACCAAATACACAACATCCTAAAACTAACTTCAAATTTGGTTCAGGAGTAAAAATCTCACCTGGCTCGTCTCCCTGCTGAGCCCCTACCCCTCAAGACCGATTGTGCCCCATCTGGAAAATAAAAAACAAACAGGCACAAGATAAAGAACTCCTATGGCTAAAACTGACATCCTTCATCCAACATCCAATACAACCTTCTTCCTAGGCTGCTTCAACTTGTCTCGGTCAGGGGTACATCGTGTCCACTTCTCTGAAAAAAAACAAAAAAACAAAGGGTTAGTCAGGTCAGCTGCATGGTCATCGAGACCTTAACCATTTAAAAGAACTCATTTACCCTGAGCAAATGAGAACTCTGACCGCAGCATACAAGAAGACAAATGACAACCCAGCTTCAAGGCCCTGTTATCCCAGTACCATCAGCTCCACAACACTCAGCTCTAATGATTGCACGCGAGTTACGGACACCTGCTCCATCCGGCAGGACTGTACAGCCATTGGCTCCACTGTCTAAGGTAACTGACATGTTGATGTGAGACTCGGAGCAATATTCCATCTACCCACTGATCCACATGGCAGGGCAGAGCAGTTCCAGGCTGACCCCAAGTGAGACATCCCGTACCCGTGACGACACAGATGAAGTGACACAATTAAGAGACAAACCTCGCTTTGACAAGATTTGATTGCAAGAACGGAGATGCTGTGGAACACTGTGACCTACGGGACTACTGTGATAATGTGACTAGGCTCAAAGGATCCTGACAAATAAAGACACTAACGAGATGACCGGTCAGAAGAAGGGTCCATCAAAACCCTGAAGATGGATGCACGATGTCACCACGTTCAGAAGCTAAGAATGGAATAATGTGGAAAAGGAGTCCTCCTGCTTTAGGATGGATGGCTGCGGAGCACCACTGATGATATGGCCTGGAATGAGGCCTTAAAAGAGGTCTGACCAAAAAAGTCAGAGATGGGATTCCAAAGAAGGCCTGAGCCTGCAAATGAAGTGACTGACAACTTGGGTACTCGGCTACGCAGAGAAGATCTTCAAGAACCTAAGGACGATGCCTGATGATTCCCATGAGCCCCTCGAGGGCAAGATGCAAAAACCCTAAGGACACAAAACACGGACGAGACAAAGGACGTGATACAGACTGGAACTGCTCTGCCCTGCACACGTGAATCCAGTGATACAAAGTAAGCCCTTCCTTTGATGCAGTCAAATAACCTGTTATAGGATACCCATTGTACTGTATTAACTTCAAAAATCCCTCCGGGCAATGCACACACTTGGACCGACTCCCAACCCCTCTCTGGGTCTTTGCCCTGCACTTATCTTTCAGAG
>NW_020930282.1:2304-3453 GCF_003984885.1 Neopelma chrysocephalum | reverse complement strand
CCAACCGGTCGAGCCGGTCCCGCGTTCCCGGCGTCCCGCGGGGCTTCTGCCGGCACCGCCCGCTGCGCCCGCGCGGGGGGCACCCGGTGAGTGCCCGGGGGTGGGCACGGGGGGCTGCGTGGGGCTGGGGCACTGGGGCAGTGAGGGGGGACACCAAGGTGCCCCGTGGGGTGGGCACGGGGGGCTGTGGGTCAGGGGGATTAACAGGGTTCGGTTACTGAGGGCGGACACTGAGGCCTTCCCGCCGCACCTCAGTTCCTGGGGCTGGGGAGACCCCCCCGGACAGGTGGGACAGGTGACCCCCCTGATGCCAGCAAGACCCTCCCCGTATAGGTGACACCTCCCCCCAAACAGGTGGTACAGGTGCCCCCCCCCGGTGCTGGTGAGACCCCCTCAGTGCCAGTGAGACCCTCCTCATACAGGTGGTACAGGTGACCCCCCCTTGGTGCTGGTGAGACCTTCTCCATACAGGTGATAACAGGTGATCCCCCCGGGTGTTGGTGAGACCCTCTCAGTGCCAGTGAGACCCTCCCCATGCAGGTGACACCCTCCCCATACAGGTGATACAGGTGACCCCCCCAGTGCCAGTGAGACTCTCCCCTGTACAGGTGACACAGGTGACCCCCCTGGCACCGGTGAGACCCCCAGTTACAGGTGACCCCCTTGGTGCCAGTGATCCCCCCCAGGTACAGGTGACACAGGTGCCCCCCCCGGTGCCGGTACCCCCCCCCCCGAGCCCCCCCGGCCCGCCCCCTCCCCGCGGTGTTTGCCGGCCACTCGAGGGGGTGATAAGAGGTGCCGGGCAATGCCCGGAACGCGCCCGCCTGCCGCCACTGACCCCCGGGGGGGGCTCGGGGGGGGCTCTGGCGGTGCCGCCGCCACGGACACCCCCCTCGGAGGGCTTTTGGGGGGCCCCGGTGCCGCCTGGAAGGCCCGGCTGAGTCCCCGGCAGCGCGGCCAGATGGCTCCGCACGCTCCCGCCCTGTTGCCACGGCAGTTTTTTGGCAGAAAACCCCCGTTTTCCTTCACTTTTCCCACCTCGCCGCGCTGGATTTCGGGGGGGAGGGGGAAGATCCGGTCGTGCTCCCCCCTCTCCCCCCCGCCCCGTCCCCAAAACCCCCCGTTCTCCCCCCAAATCTGGGGGTTCGG
>NW_020930282.1:1841-2204 GCF_003984885.1 Neopelma chrysocephalum | reverse complement strand
GAGGGGGGGTTTTGGCTCGGCTCCCCCGCCCCTCACGCGCTCCCGTTATCTCCGGTGTCACCGGAGCGGTGACAGCCCGCGGGGGGGGCCGGGGGGGGTGACACCTCTGGGCGCCGACGTTTCGCTCGCTCCCCGCGAAGGGAACACCCCAAAAGTGTCCCCAAAGCCGGGGTGACTTTCGCGAAGGGTCCCACGGGGTGGGTTTTGGGGTGCTTGGGGGGTTGTGGCAACGTTGTTTGGGGGGGATGTGGGGGGGATGAGCTCAGGTGCGCGGGTCGCTGCTTTTGGGGTGAAATCCTGTCCTTTGAGCGGGAGTGGAGCACGAGGGGAGCGCGGAGGGGGGGTGGCCGTGTCCGTGTCCCC
>NW_020930282.1:0-1741 GCF_003984885.1 Neopelma chrysocephalum | reverse complement strand
TGGGGGGGTGTGAGCTCAGGTGCGCGGGTCGCTGCTTTTGGGGTGAAATCCTGCCCTTTGAGCGGGAGGGGAGCACGAGGGGAGCGCGGAGGGGGGGTGGCCGTGTCCGTGTCCCCTCCCGGGCAGGGGTTGACGGGGCACCGGCCCCTTTCCCCGCCGCACCCCCGGCCCAGCCCGAAACCCGCCGCTTGCGTCAGGTATCGGGGGCGGCTCCCGGGGCGCGGCCGCGCTGGGCGGGCTCCGCTCCCGCTCCGGACTTTGCTCCCGGCGGCTCCCCGAGCGCTCCGGACCCCCCCCTTCCTCCCCGAAGCCCGGGGGCGGTCCCCTGATTGTCCCCGCGTGTGTGTTCCCCGCAGCCCGGCGCCCTGGAGGGGAAGGGCGGCAAGGCCAACATGCTGCGGGGCCGCGGCTCGGGCAGCGCCGCCGAGGAGCAGCCCCACATCGGCAACTACCGGCTCCTCAAAACCATCGGCAAGGGCAACTTCGCCAAGGTCAAGCTGGCCCGGCACGTCCTGACCGGCAAAGAGGTGAGGTGCCACCCCGAGGGGGCCCTCGGGGTCACTCTGGGGCAAAGGGGATCGGCCAGTGGGTGCCACTGAGGGTTGGGGGTGGTCCTTGTGCTGTGGGTGCCACCGTGAGGTGGGGACAGGCTTGTGATCCTTGTGCTGTGGGTGCCACTGAGGGCTGGTCCTTGTGCTGTGGGTGCCACTGAGGGCTGGGGATGTTCCTTGTCCTGTGGGTGCCACCGTGAGGTGGGGACAGGCTTGTGATCCTTGTGCTGTGGGTGCCACTCTGGCCTGGGCACGGTCCTTGTCCTGTGGGTGCCACCGTGAGGTGGGGACAGGCTTGTGATCCTTGTGCTGTGGGTGCCACCGAGGGCTGGGGATGGTCCTTGTGCTGTGGGTGCCACTGTGGCCTGGGCACAGTCCTCGTCCTGTGGGTGCCACCACGGTGTGGGGACAGTTGTGGGTCCTGGTCCTCACCTTGTGGCTGCCACCACGCTGTGAGGACAGTCCTCCTCCTGGGAGTGTCACTGTGGAGTGGAGACAGTTTTGGTTCCTGGTCCTCACCCTGGGAGTGCCACCACGATGCCAGGACAGTCCTTGTCCTGGGAGTGTCGTGGTGTTTGTGGGGACAGTTTTGGTTCCTGGTCCTTGCCCTGGGGGTGCCAGGGCAGGGATGGGCTTCCAGTGCCCAGCAGTGACTGTCACTGCAGTGTGGGGACAGGTCTGGGCTCTTGGTCCTGTGAGTGCCACCACAGTGTGGGGACAACTCCAGGTCCTGTCCTTGCCCTGGCAGTGCCACCTGGCACAGGGATGAGCTTTCTGGTCTGTGGTGGCGACTGTCACCGTGGTGTGGGGACAGTTCTGGGTCCTGGTCCTTGTCCTGTGGGGTCACTGCAGTGTGGGGACAGTTCTGGGTTGTGGTGCTCACCCTGGCAGTGCCACCTGGCACAGGGATGGTCCCGAGCTCTCAGTCCTCGTCCTGTGAGTGCCACCGTGGTGTGGGGACAGTGTGAGTGTCACTGCAGCGTGGGGACAGGCTCCTGGCCCTTGTCCCACAAATGTCACCAGAGCCTGGGAACTGGCTCCTGATCCTTGCCCTGGGAGTGCCACCATGGCACAGGGACGGGTTCCTGAGCCTCGTGCCACAGGTGTCACCGTGCTGTGGAGATAAATCTGTCCCCCTCCCCTCTCCCCAGTGCCACCCCAGCCTGGGGACAGTCCTGGGATCCCCCTCC
>NW_020930281.1:2304-3453 GCF_003984885.1 Neopelma chrysocephalum | reverse complement strand
CCAACCGGTCGAGCCGGTCCCGCGTTCCCGGCGTCCCGCGGGGCTTCCGCCGGCACCGCCCGCTGCGCCCGCGCGGGGGGCACCCGGTGAGTGCCCGGGGGTGGGCACGGGGGGCTGCGTGGGGCTGGGGCACTGGGGCAGTGAGGGGGGACACCAAGGTGCCCCGTGGGGTGGGCACGGGGGGCTGTGGGTCAGGGGGATTAACGGGGTTCGGTTACTGAGGGCGGACACCGAGGCCTTCTGACCATGCCTCGGTTCCTGGGGCTGGGGAGACCCCCCCGGACAGGTGGGACAGGTGACCCCCCTGATGCCAGCAAGACCCTCCCCGTATAGGTGACACCTCCCCCCAAACAGGTGGTACAGGTGCCCCCCCCCGGTGCTGGTGAGACCCCCTCAGTGCCAGTGAGACCCTCCTCATACAGGTGGTACAGGTGACCCCCCCTTGGTGCTGGTGAGACCTTCTCCATACAGGTGATAACAGGTGATCCCCCCGGGTGTTGGTGAGACCCTCTCAGTGCCAGTGAGACCCTCCCCATGCAGGTGACACCCTCCCCATACAGGTGATACAGGTGACCCCCCCAGTGCCAGTGAGACTCTCCCCTGTACAGGTGACACAGGTGACCCCCCTGGCACCGGTGAGACCCCCAGTTACAGGTGACCCCCTTGGTGCCAGTGATCCCCCCCAGGTACAGGTGACACAGGTGCCCCCCCCGGTGCCGGTACCCCCCCCCCCGAGCCCCCCCGGCCCGCCCCCTCCCCGCGGTGTTTGCCGGCCACTCGAGGGGGTGATAAGAGGTGCCGGGCAATGCCCGGAACGCGCCCGCCTGCCGCCACCGACCCCCGGGGGGGGCTCGGGGGGGGCTCTGGCGGTGCCGCCGCCACGGACACCCCCCTCGGAGGGCTTTTGGGGGGCCCCGGTGCCGCCTGGAAGGCCCGGCTGAGTCCCCGGCAGCGCGGCCAGATGGCTCCGCACGCTCCCGCCCTGTTGCCACGGCAGTTTTTTGGCAGAAAACCCCCGTTTTCCTTCACTTTTCCCACCTCGCCGCGCTGGATTTCGGGGGGGAGGGGGAAGATCCGGTCGTGCTCCCCCCTCTCCCCCCCGCCCCGTCCCCAAAACCCCCCGTTCTCCCCCCAAATCTGGGGGTTCGG
>NW_020930281.1:1841-2204 GCF_003984885.1 Neopelma chrysocephalum | reverse complement strand
GAGGGGGGGTTTTGGCTCGGCTCCCCCGCCCCTCACGCGCTCCCGTTATCTCCGGTGTCACCGGAGCGGTGACAGCCCGCGGGGGGGGCCGGGGGGGGTGACACCTCTGGGCGCCGACGTTTCGCTCGCTCCCCGCGAAGGGAACACCCCAAAAGTGTCCCCAAAGCCGGGGTGACTTTCGCGAAGGGTCCCACGGGGTGGGTTTTGGGGTGCTTGGGGGGTTGTGGCAACGTTGTTTGGGGGGGATGTGGGGGGGATGAGCTCAGGTGCGCGGGTCGCTGCTTTTGGGGTGAAATCCTGTCCTTTGAGCGGGAGTGGAGCACGAGGGGAGCGCGGAGGGGGGGTGGCCGTGTCCGTGTCCCC
>NW_020930281.1:0-1741 GCF_003984885.1 Neopelma chrysocephalum | reverse complement strand
TGGGGGGGTGTGAGCTCAGGTGCGCGGGTCGCTGCTTTTGGGGTGAAATCCTGCCCTTTGAGCGGGAGGGGAGCACGAGGGGAGCGCGGAGGGGGGGTGGCCGTGTCCGTGTCCCCTCCCGGGCAGGGGTTGACGGGGCACCGGCCCCTTTCCCCGCCGCACCCCCGGCCCAGCCCGAAACCCGCCGCTTGCGTCAGGTATCGGGGGCGGCTCCCGGGGCGCGGCCGCGCTGGGCGGGCTCCGCTCCCGCTCCGGACTTTGCTCCCGGCGGCTCCCCGAGCGCTCCGGACCCCCCCCTTCCTCCCCGAAGCCCGGGGGCGGTCCCCTGATTGTCCCCGCGTGTGTGTTCCCCGCAGCCCGGCGCCCTGGAGGGGAAGGGCGGCAAGGCCAACATGCTGCGGGGCCGCGGCTCGGGCAGCGCCGCCGAGGAGCAGCCCCACATCGGCAACTACCGGCTCCTCAAAACCATCGGCAAGGGCAACTTCGCCAAGGTCAAGCTGGCCCGGCACGTCCTGACCGGCAAAGAGGTGAGGTGCCACCCCGAGGGGGCCCTCGGGGTCACTCTGGGGCAAAGGGGATCGGCCAGTGGGTGCCACTGAGGGTTGGGGGTGGTCCTTGTGCTGTGGGTGCCACCGTGAGGTGGGGACAGGCTTGTGATCCTTGTGCTGTGGGTGCCACTGAGGGCTGGTCCTTGTGCTGTGGGTGCCACTGAGGGCTGGGGATGTTCCTTGTCCTGTGGGTGCCACCGTGAGGTGGGGACAGGCTTGTGATCCTTGTGCTGTGGGTGCCACTCTGGCCTGGGCACGGTCCTTGTCCTGTGGGTGCCACCGTGAGGTGGGGACAGGCTTGTGATCCTTGTGCTGTGGGTGCCACCGAGGGCTGGGGATGGTCCTTGTGCTGTGGGTGCCACTGTGGCCTGGGCACAGTCCTCGTCCTGTGGGTGCCACCACGGTGTGGGGACAGTTGTGGGTCCTGGTCCTCACCTTGTGGCTGCCACCACGCTGTGAGGACAGTCCTCCTCCTGGGAGTGTCACTGTGGAGTGGAGACAGTTTTGGTTCCTGGTCCTCACCCTGGGAGTGCCACCACGATGCCAGGACAGTCCTTGTCCTGGGAGTGTCGTGGTGTTTGTGGGGACAGTTTTGGTTCCTGGTCCTTGCCCTGGGGGTGCCAGAGCAGGGATGGGCTTCCAGTGCCCAGCAGTGACTGTCACTGCAGTGTGGGGACAGGTCTGGGCTCTTGGTCCTGTGAGTGACACCACAGTGTGGGGACAACTCCAGGTCCTGTCCTTGCCCTGGCAGTGCCACCTGGCACAGGGATGAGCTTTCTGGTCTGTGGTGGCGACTGTCACCGTGGTGTGGGGACAGTTCTGGGTCCTGGTCCTTGTCCTGTGGGGTCACTGCAGTGTGGGGACAGTTCTGGGTTGTGGTGCTCACCCTGGCAGTGCCACCTGGCACAGGGATGGTCCCGAGCTCTCAGTCCTCGTCCTGTGAGTGCCACCGTGGTGTGGGGACAGTGTGAGTGTCACTGCAGCGTGGGGACAGGCTCCTGGCCCTTGTCCCACAAATGTCACCAGAGCCTGGGAACTGGCTCCTGATCCTTGCCCTGGGAGTGCCACCATGGCACAGGGACGGGTTCCTGAGCCTCGTGCCACAGGTGTCACCGTGCTGTGGAGATAAATCTGTCCCCCTCCCCTCTCCCCAGTGCCACCCCAGCCTGGGGACAGTCCTGGGATCCCCCTCC
>NW_020930280.1:0-2885 GCF_003984885.1 Neopelma chrysocephalum | reverse complement strand
GGACAGTCCTGGGATCCCCCTCCCCAGTGCCACCCCTGCCCTGTCCCACTCCCCAGTGCCACCCCAGCCTGGGGACAGCCCCGATGTCCCCCTGACCCCCCCGTCCCCCTTCCCAGGTCGCTGTGAAAATCATCGACAAGACGCAGCTCAACTCCTCCAGCCTGCAGAAGGTGAGGGGCCGGGGGGGTCCTTGGGTGGGGGGGCAGCTGATTTTGGGGGGGCCACAAGGGGAGGGCTGTGGCCTCTGACCCCTCCCCAAACGTGTCCCCCCTGCCCGTCCCCCGCAGCTCTTCCGGGAAGTGCGGATCATGAAGGTCCTGAACCACCCCAACATAGGTGAGACCCCCCCCAAACCCCCCTCAGCCACACCCTGGCACTGCCGGGCCCCCCACCCCTCCCTGGGGGTGTCCCCCTCCCTCGGGGGGGTCCCGGGGGTGTCCCCCCCCCCATCCAGCCCCTCTGTGTCCCCTTTGCAGTGAAGCTCTTCGAGGTGATCGAGACGGAGAAGACCCTTTACCTGGTCATGGAATACGCCAGCGGGGGTGAGGGGGGGTCTGGGGGGTCACGGGGGGCTGGGGGGGCTCTGGGGGGGGGCTGAGCTGCCCCTCACCCCCCCTCTGTGCCCCCCTCCCCAGGTGAGGTGTTCGACTACCTGGTGGCCCACGGGCGCATGAAGGAGAAGGAGGCCCGGGCCAAGTTCCGACAGGTCTGGGGGGGGGGGGTTGGTGCCGTTTGACCCCCCCAAAGGGGGTTTGGGGACCCCCTCGGTGTCCCCAGGGGGGCTGGGGGTGCCCCCCTGACCCCCCCTGTCCTGCAGATAGTGTCTGCCGTGCAGTACTGCCACCAGAAGTTCATCGTGCACAGGGACCTGAAGGTGAGGAGCCCCCCCGACCTTGGGCCCCTTGGCACCCCCAGGACCCCCCCAGCAGCACCCTAAGGTGCTCCCCGGGACCCCCACCTTCCCCTTGGGCCCCTTGGCAGCTTCAGGACCCCCCCAGCAGCACCCAGACACCCCTGGGACCCCCTGGCAGGGTGTAAGGACCCCCCGGGGCAGCACCCAGATACCCCTGGGACCCCCAAATCCACACCTGGACACCCCTGGGACCCCCAAATCCACACCTGGACACCCCCAGGACCCCCCAGGGCAGCACCCAGATACTCCTGAACCCCCTGGCAGGGTGTAAAGATCCCCAGGGCAGCACCCAGATACTCCTGGGACCCCCAAATTCACCCTGAGACCCCCCAGGGCAGCACCCAGATACTCCTGAACCCCCTGGCAGGGTGTAAAGATCCCCAGGGCAACACCCAGATGCTCCTGGGGCCCCCAAATCCACACCTGGACAGTTCTTAGACCCCCAGGGCAGCACCCAGATACTCCTGGGACCCCCAAATTCACCCCGAGACCCCCCAGGGCAGCACTCAGATACTCCTGAACCCCCTGGCAGGGTGTAAAGATCCCCAGGGCAGCACCCAGATGCTCCTGGGGCCCCCAAATCCACCCCTGAACCCCCCCAGGGCAGCACTCAGATACTCCTGAACCCCCCGGGAGCTCCCAGGACCCCCCAGCCCCACACACGGACCCCCCGGGACCCCCGAGCCGTGCCCAGAGCAACCCCCCAGCCCCCCCTGACGCCCCATGGGGGGGTCTGTCCCCCCGTCCTCCCCTCCCCAGGCCGAGAACCTGCTGCTGGACGCCGACATGAACATCAAAATCGCCGACTTCGGGTTCAGCAACGAGTTCACGTTCGGGAACAAGCTGGACACGTTCTGCGGGTCCCCCCCCTACGCCGCCCCCGAGCTCTTCCAGGGCAAGAAGTACGACGGGCCCGAGGTGGACGTGTGGAGCCTGGGGGTCATCCTCTACACCCTGGTCAGCGGCTCCCTGCCCTTCGACGGACAGAACCTCAAGGTGGGTTTGGGGTGGGCGGCTTTGGGGTCCCACACGTGGGGTTTGGGTGGGTTTGGGGCGCCCCTGCGTAGGTTTGGGGCTCTCACAGGGGTTTTCAGGTGGGTTTGGGGCGCCCCTGCGTAGGTTTGGGGCTCTCACAGGGGTTTTCAGGTGGGTTTGGGGCGCCCCTGGATGGTTTTGGGGCTCTCACAGGGGTTTTCAGGTAGTTTTGGGCTCTCACAGAGGTTTTCAGGTGGATTTGGGGCTCTCACGGAGATTTTCAGGGGGTTTGGGGCTCTCACAGAAGTTTTCAGGGGGTTTTAGGGCTCTCACAGAGGTTTTCAGGTGGGTTTGGGGTGCCCCTGGATGGTTTTGGGGCTCTCACAGGGGTTTTCAGGTAGTTTTGGGCTCTCACAGGGGTTTTCAGGTGGGTTTGGGGTGCCCCTGGATGTTTCTGGGCTCTCACAGAGGTTTTCGGGTGGTTTTGGGGCACCCCTGGATGGTTTGGGGCTCTCACAGCGGTTTTCAGGTGATTTTGGGGTCCCTGGGGGTGGTTTTATGGTGCCAACAGGGTGCTGGGGGATGGTTTTGGGTGCTGAGGGTGGTTTTGGAGCGCTGAGAGGGGGTTTTGGTGTCCCCCAGGTATTTCTGGGGTGCTGAGGGTTGGTTTTGGGGTGCTCTGATGTTTCTGGGGTGCCGAGGGGTGGTTTTGGAGTTCCCCTGGTGGTTTTGGGGTGCTAAGTGGTGTTTTTTGGGGTGCTCTGATGTTTCTGGGGTGCTGAGAGGTGTTTTTGGGGTTCCCCTGGTGGTTTTGGGGTCCCCAGGAGCTGCGGGAGCGGGTCCTGCGGGGGAAGTACCGGATCCCCTTCTACATGTCCACGGACTGTGAGAACCTGCTCAAGAAGTTCCTCATCCTCAACCCCACCAAGAGGGGCACCCTGGAGGTGAGTGGGGGCACCCTGGGCACCTCTGGGAACCCCCACAGTGGCCCTGGACA
>NW_020930279.1:0-2678 GCF_003984885.1 Neopelma chrysocephalum | reverse complement strand
GGACAGTCCTGGGATCCCCCTCCCCAGTGCCACCCCTGCCCTGTCCCACTCCCCAGTGCCACCCCAGCCTGGGGACAGCCCCGATGTCCCCCTGACCCCCCCGTCCCCCTTCCCAGGTCGCTGTGAAAATCATCGACAAGACGCAGCTCAACTCCTCCAGCCTGCAGAAGGTGAGGGGCCGGGGGGGTCCTTGGGTGGGGGGGCAGCTGATTTTGGGGGGGCCACAAGGGGAGGGCTGTGGCCTCTGACCCCTCCCCAAACGTGTCCCCCCTGCCCGTCCCCCGCAGCTCTTCCGGGAAGTGCGGATCATGAAGGTCCTGAACCACCCCAACATAGGTGAGACCCCCCCCAAACCCCCCTCAGCCACACCCTGGCACTGCCGGGCCCCCCACCCCTCCCTGGGGGTGTCCCCCTCCCTCGGGGGGGTCCCGGGGGTGTCCCCCCCCCCATCCAGCCCCTCTGTGTCCCCTTTGCAGTGAAGCTCTTCGAGGTGATCGAGACGGAGAAGACCCTTTACCTGGTCATGGAATACGCCAGCGGGGGTGAGGGGGGGTCTGGGGGGTCACGGGGGGCTGGGGGGGCTCTGGGGGGGGGGGCTGAGCTGCCCCTCACCCCCCCTCTGTGCCCCCCTCCCCAGGTGAGGTGTTCGACTACCTGGTGGCCCACGGGCGCATGAAGGAGAAGGAGGCCCGGGCCAAGTTCCGACAGGTCTGGGGGGGGGGGGTTGGTGCCGTTTGACCCCCCCAAAGGGGGTTTGGGGACCCCCTCGGTGTCCCCAGGGGGGCTGGGGGTGCCCCCCTGACCCCCCCTGTCCTGCAGATAGTGTCTGCCGTGCAGTACTGCCACCAGAAGTTCATCGTGCACAGAGACCTGAAGGTGAGGAGCCCCCCCGACCTTGGGCCCCTTGGCACCCCCAGGACCCCCCCAGCAGCACCCTAAGGTGCTCCCCGGGACCCCCACCTGCCCCTTGGGCCCCTTGGCAGCTTCAGGACCCCCCCAGCAGCACCCAGACACCCCTGGGACCCCCTGGCAGGGTGTAAGGACCCCCCGGGGCAGCACCCAGATACCCCTGGGACCCCCGAATCCACACCTGGACACCCCTGGGACCCCCAAATCCACACCTGGACACCCCCAGGACCCCCCAGGGCAGCACCCAGATACTCCTGAACCCCCTGGCAGGGTGTAAAGATCCCCAGGGCAACACCCAGATGCTCCTGGGGCCCCCAAATCCACACCTGGACAGTTCTTAGACCCCCAGGGCAGCACCCAGATACTCCTGGGACCCCCAAATTCACCCCGAGACCCCCCAGGGCAGCACTCAGATACTCCTGAACCCCCTGGCAGGGTGTAAAGATCCCCAGGGCAGCACCCAGATGCTCCTGGGGCCCCCAAATCCACCCCTGAACCCCCCCAGGGCAGCACTCAGATACTCCTGAACCCCCCGGGAGCTCCCAGGACCCCCCAGCCCCACACACGGACCCCCCGGGACCCCCGAGCCGTGCCCAGAGCAACCCCCCAGCCCCCCCTGACGCCCCATGGGGGGGTCTGTCCCCCCGTCCTCCCCTCCCCAGGCCGAGAACCTGCTGCTGGACGCCGACATGAACATCAAAATCGCCGACTTCGGGTTCAGCAACGAGTTCACGTTCGGGAACAAGCTGGACACGTTCTGCGGGTCCCCCCCCTACGCTGCCCCCGAGCTCTTCCAGGGCAAGAAGTACGACGGGCCCGAGGTGGACGTGTGGAGCCTGGGGGTCATCCTCTACACCCTGGTCAGCGGCTCCCTGCCCTTCGACGGCCAGAACCTCAAGGTGGGTTTGGGGTGGGCGGCTTTGGGGTCCCACGCCTGGGGTTTGGGGGGTTTTGGGGCGCCCCTGGATGGTTTTGGGGCTCTCACAGGGGTTTTCAGGTAGTTTTGGGCTCTCACAGAGGTTTTCAGGTGGATTTGGGGCTCTCACGGAGATTTTCAGGGGGTTTGGGGCTCTCACAGAAGTTTTCAGGGGGTTTTAGGGCTCTCACAGAGGTTTTCAGGTGGGTTTGGGGTGCCCCTGGATGGTTTTGGGGCTCTCACAGGGGTTTTCAGGTAGTTTTGGGCTCTCACAGGGGTTTTCAGGTGGGTTTGGGGTGCCCCTGGATGTTTCTGGGCTCTCACAGAGGTTTTCGGGTGGTTTTGGGGCACCCCTGGATGGTTTGGGGCTCTCACAGCGGTTTTCAGGTGATTTTGGGGTCCCTGGGGGTGGTTTTATGGTGCCAACAGGGTGCTGGGGGATGGTTTTGGGTGCTGAGGGTGGTTTTGGAGCGCTGAGAGGGGTTTTGGTGTTCCCCAGGTATTTCTGGGGTGCTGAGGGTTGGTTTTGGGGTGCTCTGATGTTTCTGGGGTGCCGAGGGGTGGTTTTGGAGTTCCCCTGGTGGTTTTGGGGCGCTGAGGGGTGTTTTTGGGATGCTCTGATGTTTCTGGGGTGCTGAGAGGTGTTTTTGGGGTTCCCCTGGTGGTTTTGGGGTCCCCAGGAGCTGCGGGAGCGGGTCCTGCGGGGGAAGTACCGGATCCCCTTCTACATGTCCACGGACTGTGAGAACCTACTCAAGAAGTTCCTCATCCTCAACCCCACCAAGAGGGGCACCCTGGAGGTGAGGGGGGGCACCCTGGGCACCTCTGGGAACCCCCACAGTGGCCCTGGACA
>NW_020930278.1:0-337 GCF_003984885.1 Neopelma chrysocephalum | reverse complement strand
CTGGAAGCTGCCATGCTGCTGGACACTCCACCTCCCAGCACGACACAGCCAACCAGAAAGAGGGGAACGCCTCTTCTATGACGTAAACGGGGTTGAACCTTAAGAATGTTTAAAAAGCGGGACTTTTGAATTGAAGGGTGTGTTCCTGGGAATCCTGCGTGCCTAGGACACCCAACACGTGTTGTAATTTTTCCTTTTCGTTTTATTCCTTTTGTTTTGCAAACTTTTGCCGTCTTTCTAAATTCAATAAATGAGATTTTTCTCACAGTAAGGAAACCCCTTATACCACGTGGCTGGTCCTGGAAGCTGCCATGCTGCTGGACACTCCACCTCCCAG
>NW_020930277.1:0-2194 GCF_003984885.1 Neopelma chrysocephalum | reverse complement strand
CAACCCGAGCATGTGTGGGTGCTCAACCCGAGCATGTGTGGGTGCTCAACCCGAGCCAGTTAGGGCGGCCTCAACCCCGGTTACTGACGCCTCCTGATCAACTAGGCTAGTCCTTGGTTGTGTCAGGAGACCGTTCCACCGTGTATACCCCTTATATAGCTTAAGGTTATGGGGTATATGAATGAGTGGTTGACCCAAGAGTCTTTCATCTTGGGCACCAAAGTTACCTATTCCAGCTGTGGTAACTTTGGGAACCTGTGTGGGGGTTCAGCCCCGAATATCCCCCTCGAGGAATATTCGTCTTTCGAGTGCGTTCTGTGTGTGGAGATTTCTAAATTAATAATAAAGAACAAAAATGTGAATTTGTTATTAAACAACAAGGAAGAAGTAGATCTTAATGTTTATCATTAAAGTTTGACTAACTGCAAATTATAACATTTCTATAGGTTGAAGATAATACATACATTCCCTGTTCTCAAAGCAATTAGGCATTACTAAGGAAAACTTGTAATTGTTTTTGAAAAACTGCTACAAATACATTATAAGACAACATCACTTATTTAAAGAAAGACTTGAAGTAGTTGTTAAAAACTGCAAGGTTATCTGTGCTTCGCTGCGGTTAGCTGCTTGCTTCTTTTCCTTCCCCCCCCATTTTTTTTTTTTTTTTTTTTGAAGTGGATTTTGGCTGGGGGGGTGTTGTTGGGTTTTCTTTGTTTTGCTGGTCACTGTGTGCCTGTTAGAGATATGTAAAAGTAAAGCAATCTGGTAATTAACATATGAACAGTAAAGGAGTAAAACTGGTTTGAGTATCATGAAGTCAGACTGGAAAGAAATAAAAAAAAGGAGTTGAGGAAAAGGGATTGGGGGGCGGACGGGCGGCAGGGGGAGGGTCAGCCGCGTGGCTGGAGGCGGGCTGGTCTCTCGGCGTTCTCTTGGTGTCTGGAGCACAGGCGCGTGATCTGGGCGGCGGCGCGGGGTAGAGAAGTTGCTGCCTCGGGGCGGAGGGGGGGCCACTCCGGTGGACACCCCGGTGGTGGCGGCTGGCGCGCCTTCAACAACCGCCGCTGCCTCTGCAGTCCCCGCTTGGCTCTCTCTGTCCGGCGGTGGCGGCGCGCGGCCCCCGGGGCAGCGCCAGAGCCCGCCCACCACGGAGACGTGGCGGGCACTTTGGAAATGTTGATCTTCCGTGCTGGACACACGTGTTTCGCGTGCAGTCTCTGCCACCAACCCAAGTCCGCAGCACGCTGCGCTCTCAGCATCTCACCGACGCCTCGCAGCCACTGCTGCTGTGTCGATGGTACACTGGTTGCTTGCAGCTCCCTCGGCCCTCGGCCCCCCTGGGTTACAGGGGTCGGCATCATGGCACAGTTCAATCGCCGGACGCTCTGCGGAGCCGGCACCACTGTTCAAAATGTCTCACGCCCCCCCCGGCAACGCAGAGACAGGATTAGTCAATGGTGGAGGGGGAGCGAGCCCCTAGCGTTTCCACCCTTTACATTTTAAAGTGTATTTTGAAATTCTGTACCGATTTTGTGGGCGGAGTCCGTGCCGTTGGGCGCCATCTGTAGCTGTTCGAGGGGTTTCTGGGGGGTCACTGCCGGCCGCTCTGTGAAGGTTTTCAGGGCTGGGATCACCCCCCCGCCGCCCGTCCCTCGTGGCAGGGACAGGCGGCGGAGGTACTTAAGCCAGGAGACAGAGACCACGTAGCACGCAAGGAATCCAGCAGCGAAGAGAGCTTTATTCAAATTTCCCGCAGCTTATAAGGGCTGCTGGGCAAAGGAGGGGATTGGTCATTTGGCTAGCCAATGCAAGGAGACAATATAATAACTATGGCAACACAGAAACCAATGGTAGACAAGTGAGTTAACAACTTCAAAACCCCGGCATCTCACCCTTTCTTATTTATAATAAAGACAACATTTGTAATTTTAATGGGATATAACAATGAAGATTTTTTTAGTTGAACCTGGGGTGAGAGTTGATATAAAAATGAGAAAGTGAGTAAGACGATTTTTATTGAACTTGGGAAATCAGGTTATTTTATAATTTATGTTCCTATTATAAAAAGAGAAATCTCCAAATTAAATTTTACTTGAGTCTGTTTGGGTGACTCTACCCGAGCCTGTTAGGGAGGCTTCCAACCCGAGCATGTGTGGGTGCTCAACCCGAGCATGTGTGGGTGCTCAACCCGAGC
>NW_020930276.1:0-467 GCF_003984885.1 Neopelma chrysocephalum | reverse complement strand
TTGTGAGATTCAAGAGTCTCAGAGTCGGGTAATTTCCAATTAGAATTTATTATATGATGAAAGCCAAACAGCGCTAGGTGTACAAGCAGAGTTTCTGTAACTCTATATGCTTGTCACCCCGAAAGCAGGCACAGTGTTCTACATTTATTCTCAGCTACTTCATGCATATTCATTATACACAGGCATAAACATTATACATTGTTATGTCAGGAATTCAACAGATGTTTTTCTTAGACTAGGTTGTTATCTATACAAAGTTGTAAATTCTCATAACTTCGATAAGAAAGTGTTATCATCTAGTTAACTAAACAGTCTCCTCACTATAAAGTTTGTACAAGGTAAAAGGGAGGTAACTTGTTTTATGTCTTTATAGGGACCCAATTAAGTTTTACGATTTGTTTTTCTTCTTTCTCTAGGTTACACTGACCTTACTTTGTTTTCTTTTAATTGGAATGTGGCACGAATCA
>NW_020930275.1:0-4727 GCF_003984885.1 Neopelma chrysocephalum | reverse complement strand
CACTGACCTTACTTTGTTTTCTTTTAATTGGAATGTGGCACGAATCAATTTGGGCCACTTCCCAAGCAAATTTCTTTGCACAGTATCCTAATGCTGTATACCAGTCCATTTCAAATATCTCCCAATTTACTGGTAATAACAATTCCCACCCACAGAACAGCTTATTTATTTTTACTGATTTTAATTGGTGTTGATCCCCGTGCATGTCACAACACTTGGGGCAACGTATATGTCGATTAAAGGCCACACAGGACCATATACGGTGACAGTGCCTGCACTGACACTCTACCCAACCATCATGTTCAGACCCCAGGGTTTTTTTTTACAGCGTATTCGATTCAGTAGTGGCGGTTCAGGAATTAGGGAATCTTCTTTCTCAAGGTCACAAGCTAACACAAGAATTGGGTTAATTAGACGACCAGTAATATATACACCTGCCCCTCCACTTTGCCAGGGAATGGCTTCCTCTTTCCATGAAACAAACTGCCTTCTCTTAAGAATTTGCCCTGGGGATAATTGAAACCGGGATCTCAGGTTAGGTTTTATGTTGAAACTTTCAGGAAATAACTGTCGGGCTCTTAAGTCTCTCTGTTCAGGGGTTAACTCATTCCAGTCCTCAATGTGTCTCCTCCATTCAGGTGATGACTTCATAAAGGTCTTTTCTGGAGTTTGAGTTGTAAGTCCCCAGGCGTCGACAACATAGCCCACTCTTTCAGGTGTGGTGGAGCCACGGGTCCTTTTACTCTGGTCGCGTGGGTCCACCGTCGTTCTGCAGTATGGATCGCGGTTTCCGTTATGAGCAGTACCTGGAAGGGACCTTCCCAATATGGGGTTAAAGACGTTTCTTTCCATTTTTTTATTAAGACCCAATCTCCAGGGTTTATCTTATGTATCTTGAAATCTAATGGGACTGTTTGGGCTAAGGCTTCTCACTCTCTTATTTCTGTTAATCTTTTTGTAAGCATTTGTATATACAGCCTCAATTTAGTGTCAATATTATTATAGTCACCTACTGCATCTTTTAGCCAGATATAAGGCATTCCATAAAGCATTTCATATGGTGACAGACCGAGGTCCGTCCTGGGCTGGGTTCGGATACGTAATAAGGCCAGTGGCAAGCATTTAACCCATGACATCTGGGTTTCAATCATCAATTTAGTTAGGGCTTGCTTCAGAGTCTGGTTCATTCGTTCGACTCTTCCTGAACTTTAGGGGTGCCAGGGAGTGTGGTGTTTCCACGTGATTCCTAATGTAATTGTTATTTCTTTGAGTATTTTTGAGGTGAAATGAGTTCCTCTGTCCTAATCTATGCTATATACTATTCCATATCTGGGAATTATATTTTCAAGTAATACTTTGATTACAAAATTTGCTGTAGCCCTTCCAGTAGGTATTGCTTCTACCCAGTGGGTCAGATGGTTGGTTATTACTAATAGATATTTCCATTTATTCACAGGTGGGAGTTCTGTGAAATCCACCTGGATTCACTCGAAGGGTCGGTATGCAATATTCCATCCCCCTACAGGAGTATTTCTCATAACCTTTTTATTTACTTTTTGACATGTCAAACAGTGGCTGGTAACTTGCTTAGCGATTTCAAAAATTCCTATGCACCCATAACATTGCAAAAACCGATCACATAGAGCTCGTGTTCCCCAGTGAGTAGTTTGATGTAACTTCATTAATATTGCTTGTGCTATCAGTTTAGAAACTATTTTTCTCCCATCTGCTAGGATCCATGCCCCCCCTTCCTGCTTCTTTGCACCTATTCGTGTTAGTTCTTTCTGGTATTCCTAAATTTTCGGACTGTTGTAAATTTAATATATGTAACTTGGTTATTTCTCCTTTTTCGGCTGCATCTTTGGCCACCTCATCTGCTAAGTTATTTCCTCGGATTATGAAGGATATACCCTTTTGGTGTCCTTTTACATGGACTACTGCTATCTCTAGGGGTTTCCTTAAAGCTTCTAATACTTATCAATTCTTCATGTATTAATGATTTACCTCTCGTGTTTATTAACCCCCTTTCTTTCCAAATTTTCCCAAATGTGTTTATGACTCCATAGACATATTTTGAATCGGTGAAAACAGTTCCCCTTTTTCCTTTCAATAATTCAAGAGCCCGGTAGAGGGCATATAACTCACATGCTTGTGCTGACCAGGCTGAACTAAGCTTTCCTGATTCGACAATTGTCATGCTATTCCCATCGATCACTGCATATCCAGAAATTCTTTTCCCATCTTTGTATCAGGAGGAGCCATCAACGAAATATTTTTCTCCTTTTTCTAATTCCACTTCTTCTAAATCTTCTCTGACTTTGGTTTGTAATTGTATCGGTTCTGAACAGTCATGCTCTAACATTTGAGTCAGTTCACTTGGTTCTCCATATAGAAATTGTGCAGGGTTCTGATTGTTAGTTATTGAGAGTTCTAACTCTGGACTATGGATTAATATAGCTTCATATTTTAAAATGCAGGCATCTGTTAGCCATTTTTCTACCTTTTGATTCAGTAGTGCTCGTACAGCGTGAGGCGTGTAAACTGCAATTTTTCCTCCAAACATGATTTTACGGCTTTCCTCCACTAGTATAGCAGTGGCTGCTACCGCTTGCAGGCATATCGACCAACTTCTACTGACTGGGTCCAGTAATTTTGACAGATATGCTACTGGTTTTCGGTATCCCCCTTTTTCTTGTGTTAGTATTCCATAAGCAATTCCTTGTTCTACATTTACAAACAACTGAAATGGTTGTTTCAGTTCAGGAAGTATTAGAACTGGAGCTCTGGTTAGAGCTCTTTTAATTTCTTCTAGCTTTTCACTATCCTTTTCATTCCACTTCACCATTTCTTGGGTAAGCTTTTCATATAAAAACTTTACTAATCCACTATAACCCTCAATCCATAACCTGCAGTATCCTAATAATCCCAGTAACCTTCTTATATCCCTCTTAGTTTTTGGGGGAGTTATGGTCAATATTCCTCTCACTCTTTCAGCATCTAGCCGTTTAGTTCCCTTATCTAACCAGTGACCTAAATACTTCACCTTTTGCTCTACAAATTGTAACTTCTTTTTGGAAACTTTTAATCCTTTTTCTCCCAGGAAGTTTAAGAGTTTTATTGTGATTTCTCTGACTTCCTCTTCACTTTCCCCAGCAATCAATAAATCATCTACATATTGTATAATTTCTATTCCTGGAGGTTTAGGAATTCTAATAATAGTTTTTCTAGGGCCTGTCCAAACAGGTTTGGGGATTCTGTGAACCCCTGAGGAAGAACTGTCCATCTTAATTGTTGTTTTCTCCATGTTTGCGTATCCTCCCACTCAAAGGCGAATATATTTCTGCTTCCTTCATCTAGTGGGCAAACCCAGAAGGCATCTTTTAAGTCTATAACACTGTACCAGATATAGTTGGGGGAATATGACTCAAAAGGGTGTATGGATTTGGAACTACAGGGAATCGGGCAATAGTTTTTTTGTTTACTTCTCTCAAGTCTTGAACTAGTCTAAAGATACTGTCCCCCTTTTTGACTGGAAGTATGGGAGTGTTATGAGGGGACATACAGACTTCTAAAGTCCCATTTGTCAGTTAAAGGAGGTTGTACAGGGGAAGAATTACTCAGAGGCACCATGGGAACAGCACTCGAAGGAGGCTGTAAGGAAGGTGGTGAAAGGGGCTGTGGAAGGGGTTATAAAAGGGGTTGGGAAGAGTGTTGTAAAAGGGTTTGAGGAGGGGGTGGATTATATGGTGGGGGTAAATTGTCTAATGGCTCCCATTTGGTTTCTGTTAATTCCTTTTCGGCTGGCTTTTCTTTCATTAACTTATAAACTTTAATAGGTTCTGGCCAAACCTCCTCTTTCCAGCAAGCAGCATATTCACTTTCTTCAGGGTTAATTGGCTCCTTGCTGTTTACATAAATGTTGAGAGCTTGGCATATCCAACCCTCAAATGATCCATACAGAGGCCAAGAGATATCATCATCCCTTATTTTTTCTTTAGTCCACTCAATCATGCAGAACTGAATCATTTTTGATTTCTCCTTATTTTTGGTACTCTCTCTATTTTCCCAGTTTAACATCATTACCCCAAGAGGACTGTCAAGGGGTATATCCGGCAATGCCTGCCTACTCCCTTCCTTCCTGAGGCAACTTAATTTACTGATTCCTTGCCCCATAGGTCCGAGGTCCCTTCTAAAGTCTTCTTGCCTTCCTGTCGACCATCTGGGATCCCTTCTAGGATTTTTCACCCACACAGAGGTCCCTTCTGAAAAACTTTCACTGACCCCAGAGGTCCAATCATCAATTCAATCGCTTCATCCCTTCACCTGCTGTGCCCCTCGCGGGGAGACAGAAACGAGGTTATAAGGACTCTGTTCTCGTTTTGCAGCTACGCTGCGTCTCATTCACTCATTCACTTCCGACCTCTTTATCCGCCCACCGAATGATACTTACAGTCCGTTGTTCTCACTCGGGTCTTCGTGCACAAGAATTATGGGCCTTTTGATGCAGCACTATGGGAGCTTATTAATTCCTTGCTTTCACCATATGTACGTGTTACCCTGGTCCTGTTGGGATACTAGGCCTGTGAATAGGCCGCTGAAAAACAGCGGGCGCGCTCCTATCCCAGGCACTAAATATCCCCCAGAACACAGAGGGTATCACGTCGGGCACAGTCACCAAGTTTGTGAGATTCAAGAGTCTCAGAGTCGGGTAATTTCCAATTAGAATT
>NW_020930274.1:0-802 GCF_003984885.1 Neopelma chrysocephalum | reverse complement strand
GAGCCAGAGGGTCAGGCCCCTCCTTCTGGGCAAAAAGGGCCGTCGTTTACGGGCAGGCGTCCTGGTGGCCCGGGGATGGTCAAGCGCCAAAATCGGATACAGCTGAGGATTCCTCCCTCCCAGACCGGAGGCGAGAGGGCCGGGAACCCCAGTTTCGTGCGTGGAGCCGAGCGAGGTGCACAAAGGGCAGGCGAGAGCCGGAGGGTCAGGCTCCTTCTTCTGGAAAAAAATGGGCCATCGTTCATGAGCCAGCGCCCCGGCCGGGGCTCAAAATTGCCTACTGTCGAGGATTCCTCCCAGACTGGAGCTGAGGGGACCGGGAGTCCCGGCTGTGCGCGTAGAGCCGAGCTAGGCGCACAAAGGGCAGGCGAGAGCCGGAGGGTCAGACCTGTCCTTCTGGGCAAAAAGGACCTTCGTTTGCGGGCCGGCGTGCCGGCCGGCCAGGGGCGAAAATTACATACGGTCGAAGATTCCTTCCAGACCGAAGGCACCGCGACCGGGAGCCTCGCCTGCGCGCGAAGAACCAAGCGAGGTGCACAAAGGGCAGGCGAGAGCCAGAGGGTCAGGCCCCTCCTCCTGGGCAAAAAGGGCCGTCGTTTACGGGCAGGCGTCTTGGCAGCTCGGGGCTGGCCGAGGGTCAAAATCAGATACGGTCGAGGATTCCTCCCAGACCGGATGCACCGAGACCGGGAGCCTCGCCTGCGCGCGAAGAACCGAGCGAGGCGCACAGAGGGCAGGCGAGAGCCAGAGGGTCAGGCCCCTCCTTCTGGGCAAAAAGGGCCGTCGTTTACGGGCAGGCGTC
>NW_020930273.1:0-413 GCF_003984885.1 Neopelma chrysocephalum | reverse complement strand
GCCCGAGACGTCGGCAGCCCCAACCCGAACCTGGGGGGGGGCAAAAATTTGGATAAACCACCCCTGGAGACCCCCCAAAACCCCAGAGACCCTCAAGGACTCCCTATACCCCTAGAGACCCTCAAGAACACATCACACCACCCAGACACCCCTCAAACCCCCCAGAGACCCCCAAGGACCTCCCCAAATCCCCAGAGACCCCCTAAAACCCCCCAGAGACCCCTTAAACTCCCCAGAGACCCCCAAGGAGCCCCCAAACCCCCAGAGACCCCCAAGGACACCCTAAAACCCCAGAGACCTACAAAGATCCCCTAAACCCCCAGAGACCCCTTAAAACCCCCCAGAGACCCCCCAAGGACCCCAGACCCCCCCCAGGTACTCGGTGTAGGCCCGAGACGTCGGCAGCCCCAACC
>NW_020930272.1:0-318 GCF_003984885.1 Neopelma chrysocephalum | reverse complement strand
TAATTTAAGTAACTTTTAGTTCAATTTAAGAGATTTTTGGGGCAATTTAAGCAATTTTTAGATCAATTTAATTGATTCTTAGGTCAATTTAAGTCATTTTTGGGTTAATTTAAGTGATTTTTAGCTCAATTTCAATGATTTTTCGGGTGATTTAAGCGATTTTTGGGGCAATTTAAGTGATTTTTAGTTCAATTTCAGTGATTTTTGGGTCATTTTAAGTCATTTTTGGGGCGTTTTAAGGGATTTTTAGTTCAATTTCAGTGATTTTTAGGTCGATTTAAGTGATTTTTGCAACAATTAAAGTGATTTTGGGGGCAA
>NW_020930271.1:0-530 GCF_003984885.1 Neopelma chrysocephalum | reverse complement strand
GGGGTACAGAGAGCAGAGTCACCCAGTTCTTTGACTCTGTCCTGCGGTTTAGGCCAAGATACAAGCGTTCCCCAAACAAGACAGGCTTGCCTTGACAAGAGACAAAACATCTTCTACTGGATATGGGAAAAGGGCTGATATGGGGAGTATGGAATAGGGTAAGAGGGTTAAGGAATGTATAAACTGAGGGGTGCTACGGGGAAGAGGGAGAAAGGGTTGCTTCTAAAATCTACTTCTATTACCTATAAAACTTATAAGGTAGAAAAATAAAAAACCATTAGGGGCTTAAGGCATCAGGTGGACAATGTAGTGGGTTGGGGTTTTTTTTGATTTTTTAGGTCTTCCTTAGCAACAGGGTCAGAAATCTAAGGAAGTATTCTGTATCATCCCTTTCCGTAACACAACATACAAATAAGGTGTAGATAAGAGAGCTCGCTCTCTTCGCTCTTCTGGTGGCTGAAGGCAACAGGTCTCTCCACAGACGGTTTTTGCTTGTATAGGCCAAGGCCTGTCTGCTCCAACCTGCCATT
>NW_020930270.1:0-7046 GCF_003984885.1 Neopelma chrysocephalum | reverse complement strand
GGTTTTTGCTTGTATAGGCCAAGGCCTGTCTGCTCCAACCTGCCATTATCTCCGTTCCCTTCAGGAGGCATGGGGAGTTAGTTCTGCTGTCTCGTTCAGGGAAGTATTTAATTAGTTTTTTTTATTTATTTGCTAGCTCTATAGTAACGGTGTATATTTGGAGGATATTTGTTTTAGTGGTTTTCTTTTATCCCTGTTTCCCCTTCCCTTTTCCCTGTTTTTCCCCTCGGGAGCTCCCTATCTTGTGTACAATATATTCAAATTGTATATATAATTGTAAATATATATTTTTGCTATAGCTTTGGCTGTTCGGGTTTTTTTTCTTCCCTCTCTGGGGAGTAGGCTTTATTCTGGGTCTCGGCAATTTGGCGGAGAGCCAGCTCGAAACTTACACAGTTTTTGGTGGCCCGTACGGGGATATTTTGGTTAATTTGGGATTGTTTTGAAAAACATTGTCAGGGAAGAAAGCCAAGGTGGTATAAACAACTCTATTGTTTGGGGAACAAAGTCCAGGAATGCCTCCAGAGTCTGGGAAAACTGCCAAGTGCAGTCTTTGTTTACAAAACAATTACTGGGAAAGCAACCAAGAAAACTTTATTTGTATAAAGAAAGATTTGTTTAGGAACAAAGAAAGGATAATATAAACAATGGCCTTTTTACTATTTTTTTTCATGATTCTAACTGTTTTTGTACCTGTCCTAGGATATCCTATAAGGTATCATTCAGATGGATGGAACAAATTGCTTCCTTTCCTTAATTTCGACATCCACGACCTAGTAGCCAGTTTCCTTAATGGTGGCATTCAAGGTTTGATAGCAAAGACTCCTAAGATCAGCTCTAACCCGTACCTAAATTGTTTAGTGACAACAATACTAGTGGTGAAGGCAGTGAAAATGCTATTTAAAATTGGAAAGGTGGTGCTGCATCGGTCCCCTTGTTGTAAGAAAGATCGCACCTCAAAGGGACTTGCTGGAACTTTGGAAAGGGTTGCGGACAGGCCAGTCCCTGGGTGGCATGGAGCTAGAGTAGATTTCAGTAAATTAGTAGGACGTGTGTCACCTCCCATTAATTGGGAGTTCACGTCAGAACAAATGTTTGATTCTGGTGAGATGGCTCGCTGTTTAACAGAAGGGTGTTTTTCCTACGAGGATCCGAATATGCGATTCTCCGCTTTGTGCTGGGGCCTGGCTAGTGCTTATCGAGCTGCCGTAGACCACTTTCAAAAGGTTAAGGCTGGGACAGGAGCTCAAACTATGCCACCCGAGACCGGTGATGTTCCCATTGAGTCTACAGGAAGCGAGGCCAAAACACAGCTTAAAGTCAATGCCGTTTCTACTAAGTCCACTAGAACTGGGACTCAAGCTAAAAACCGGAAAGTCATTGTTGCCCTTATAAAGAAAAAGAAGATGTGGACGAGGGAGACTGCAGAACCTACAGACCCATCTCTGTGACTGGAACGCACGGAAGAAGAAGAAGAAGAAAGAGGAGAAGAAGAAGAAGGAGCAGAAGGACCTATCCCTTCCATGCAGGAAGTAGTGGACAAAGGAGCGGCAGCAATGGACGAAGGAGCGGCTGCAAGAGAGGAAGAAGCAGCTGTGACAGAGGAAGGAGTGACTGCAAGAGAAGAAGGAGAGGTCGCAATAGAGGAAGAAGCAACTGCCAGAGAGGAAGAAGTGTTTGCAAGAGAAGGGGCGTGCCTAAAAGAACTAGGGGCGTGTCCAAAATAAAGTAGAGTGGTATCAAAAGAAAAAAGGTCAAAGACAGTACAAATGACCTGTGGTATATTGTCACTTGACGATTTATATCCTGACTACACATTCAGTGTTTTGGAAGATGCAAAGAAGGGGTCAAAGTATTTCCCTCAACCTGAGGGAGAATTATCCCTACCCCTCCAAACCCAGCCTTCTCTTGGAGGTGTGGATGATTGGATAAGGTCCTTATCTCAGCACCCAAAAGACTACTCGCTACCTCACCCCACTAGGTATGGTGAACGACATAGAAGCTCATCCCCACGGCATGAACAACATAGAAGCCCATCCCCATGGCATGCTCAGTCCCCGCCTCCACATGAGAGATACAGAGAGGAGGCGGGAGCAGTTCTGAGTAAGGGCAGAAGAGTAAAAAGGGAAGTGGAAAAGATTCTACACGGGAGAGATGGACAGGAAATAATGCGAGAAAGTGAAATTGCACGATCACTGACCCCAAGAGAGCTTCGAGATTTATGAAGAGATTACATTCGTTTGCCTGGTGAACGAATCCTCACCTGACTGGTGCAATGCTGAGACAATGGGGCTAATAGTCATGTGATTGAAGGTCATGAAGCACAACAATTGGGATCCATTGCCCGAGATCGTGTGATGGAACAAGAAATGAGAAGGGAGAGAATGGCGTCCGGTCTTTGACTCCGAATCCTCCATGCTGTGAGGGCAAGATACCCATTTAAGGAGTATCTGACGAGCTCTCCAAGAAAGTGGAATACTGTGGAAGAAGGCATCCAATACCTACGGGAATTGGTCATGCTGGAGATCATCTATTCTGATCCAGACTATTATGACATCCAAGTTCCCGAGAGTGTTCCCTGCACGCAGCTGATGTGGAAAAAGGTAATTAAAGCTGTCCCTAAACCATATACCTACTGCTTGATAACTGCATATCATCCAAAGATGGATGAATCAAGTGTGGACACCATGTGTGCTTGGATAAGGAGCATAGCGGAAAATCTGGAAGAGTCCTCCGATCCCCTATACCGACCCACCTACGATAGGGAAAGAATAGAGAGAGATTATGAATACTCCAGATATGAGGACGACCCTAGAGACAGAGATGACAGACGTTATAGAGATTACAGAGAAAGGCCAACAGAACGATCACGGTGGGATCGATGAAGACGACCTCGACCTAGACCTCGATCTTGATCTCGGTCCCGCTCACGATCTCCGTCATTCACACGTCGAAGGAAAGAAAACCCTAAGCGTCAGTCACGTAACCAACTATGGGCATACCTACATAGCAAGGGAGAAAACATGAAGAAGTGGGATGGTGAACCCACTTCCAAGCTCGAAGCTAGAGTGAGGGAGTTGAAACAAAAAGACACTGACAAGAAAGTTGTCTAAGTGGTAGATGCAGACTTCTTAGAAAAGAAACTGCGATTGCCAAAACACAAGAAGATGGAGGTTCTCTTTGACGATGACAAAAAGGCCTCTAAGAAGTCAAAGTCCGACGACAAATGCTCTGATCAAGACCATTAGAGGGGCCCTGCCTTCTACCAGGAGAAGGAAAGGGATCAAGAAGATAGTCGGGTTTACTGGGGGTGTGGGTTCGATGGCCTGGCACATCGGATCCTCAGAGATACCGGGCTTTGATAGATACTGGAGTCCAGTGTACTTCAATGCCATCAGAGCATAAGAGTACAGAGATCATTTCTATTTCTGGAGTGACAGGAGGGTCTCAAGAGTTGTCAGTGGTAGAGGCTGACATGAGCTTGACAGGAGACCAATGGGAAAAGCATTCCATTGTGACGGGGCCAGAAGCCCCTTGCATTCTTGGTATGGACTACCTAAGAAGAGGATATTTCAAGGACCCAAAGGGGTACCGGTGGGCTTTTGGTATAGCCACGGTGATTGAAGAAGAGTCCAAGCAATTGTCTGCCCTTCCTGGCCTCTCAGAAGACCCTTCCGTAATGGGACTACTGCGAGTTAAAGATCAAGAAGTGCCAATAGCCACTACAACCGTACACAGGTGACAGTATCGGATGAACCGAGATGCTGTGATCCCCATCCACAAAATGATCCGGAAGTTGGAGAGCCAAGGGGTGGTCAGCAGAACCCATTCACCCTTCAACAGCCCCATCTGGCCTGTATGTAAGTCCGATGGAGAATAGAAACTGACTGTGGACTATCGTGGCTTAAATGAAGTCACGCCACCGTTGAGTGCTGCCGTGCCAGATATGTTGGAGCTCCAGTATGAGCTGTAGTCCAAGACAGCAAAGTGGTACGCCACCATCGACATTGCATTTTTCTCCATTCCCTTAGCAGCAGAGTGCAGGTCACAGTTTGCTTTCACCTCGAGGGGCATTCAATACACCTGGAATTGACTGCCCCAGGGGTGGAAGCACAGTCCAGCCATCTGCCATGGACTGATTCAGGCCACACTAGAGAAGGGTAAGGCTCCAGAACATATCCAGTACATCAATGATATTGTATGGGGGGACACAGCAGAAGAAGTTTTTGAGAAAGGACAGAAGATTATCCAGATTCTCCTTGAGACCGATTTCGCCATCAAGAAGAGTAAGGTCAAGGGACCCGAGAGATCCAGTTCCTAGGGGTGAAATGGCAAGATGGACGATGCCAGATACCCAACAGACATAATCAACAAGATTGTAGCAATGGCTCCACCCACAAACAAGAAAGAAACCCAAGCTTTTCTGGGAACTATAGGCTTCTGGAGGATGCACATCCCAGAGTACAGCCAGATTGTGAGCCCTCTTTACTTTGTCACCCATAAAAAGAACAACTTCCAATGGGGTCCTGAACAACAATAAGCTTTCAGGCAGATCAAGTAAGAAATTGCACATGCTGTGGCTCCTGGACCAGTCAGGACGGGACCAGATGTAAAGAATGTACTCTACACTGCAGCTGGAGATAAAGGTCCCTCCTGAAGCCTGTGGCAACATGTGCCCGGCGAGACGTGAAGGCGACCATTGGGTTTCTGGAGCCGAAGCTACAGAGGTTCCGAGGCCAATTACACCCCTGTGGAGAAGGAAATCTTAGCGGCGTATGAAGGCATACGAGCAGCTTCAGAGGTGATTGGTACCGAAGCACAGCTCTTCCTGGCACCCCGATTACCAGTGTTGAGCTGGATGTTCAAAGGGAAAGTGCCCTCTACGCACCATGCCACCAATGCCACATGGAGCAAGTGGATTGCTTTGATTATGCAATGTGTCCGAATCGGGAACTTGAATCACCCTGGCATTTTGGAAATTATAACTAATTGGCCTGAAGGTGGGAACTTCAGTCTGGCAGATGAGGAAGAAGAAGAGCCAGTGAGTCGACCTGAAGAAGCTCCGCCATATAATCAGCTGACAGATGAAGAAACATGCTATGCCCTTTTCACTGATGGTTCCTGCCATATTGTAGGGAGGAGCTGGAAGTGGAAAGCAGCTGTTTGGAGTCCCACCTGACGAGTGGCGGAAGCCACTGAAAGTAAAGGCGAATCGAGTTAGTTTGCGGAACTCAAAGCTGTCCAATTGGCCCTAGATATCATAGAGAGAGAAGGATGGCCAAGGCTCTATCTGTACACTGATTCGTGGATGATAGCCAATGCCCTATGGGGATGGTTAGACCCATGGAAAAAGATGAATTGGAGGCATAGAGGAAAACCCATCTGGGTTGCTGATCTGTGGCAAGACATCACTGCCAGAGTGAAGAAACTGAATGTGAGAGTCCGCCATGTAGATGCCCATGTGCCCAAGAGTCGAGCTAATGAAGAACATGCTAATAACAGACAGGCAGACCAAGCTGCACAGGTCGAGGTATCACAAGTAGACCTAGACTGGCAGCAGAAGGGAGAAGTGTTCCTAGTTCGATGGGCCCATGATGCTTCAGGCCATCAGGGCCGAGATGCCACCTATAGATGGGCACGAGACTGAGGGGTGGGTTTAACCATGGACACTCTTCCTCAAGTTATCCATGACTGTGAAACCTGTGCCGCTATTAAGCATGCAAAAAGGTTGAAGCCCCTGTGGTATGGTGGACGCTGGGATAAGTATAAATATGGGGAGGTCTGGCAGGTTGATTACATCACATTGCCACAGACCCGCCAAGGTAAACGCTATGTGCTTGCCATGGTGGAAGCAACCACGGGATGGTTAGAGACATATTCGGTACCACATGCAACAGCCCGAAATACCATTCTGGGTCTCGAGAAGCAGGTCTTGTGGAGACATGGCACTCCAGAACGCATTGAGTCACACAACGGGACTCATTTCAAGAACAGTCTAGTGGCCACTTGGGCACGAGAGCATGGTATTGAATGGGTATATCACATTCCATATCATGCACCTGCTGCCGGAAAATTTGAAAGGTGTAATGGACTGTTAAAAAAAACTCTAAAGGCACTAGGTGGGGAACTTTCAAAAACTGGGATAAGCACTTAGCCAAGGCCACCTGGTTAGTTAACACTGGAGGCTCTGTCAATTGAGCTGGTTCTGCCCAGGCAGAATCCCTCCACACTGTAGATGGAAACAAAGTTCCAGCAATCCATCTGAGAGGTATGTTAGGTAAGACTGTTTGGATCGCTCCTCCCTCAAGCCAAGACAAACCCATTCGTGGGATTGTTTTCACTCAAGAGCCTGGAAATACCTGGTGGGTTATGAGGAAGGATGGAGAGATCCAGTGTGTGCCTCAGGGAAACCTAACCTTGGGGAAAACCTAGGTACGTGCTTTGAGTTGCGTTTTGCAGGAAACCAGACACCAGACGAGAAAAGACTTGAACAAAGCTTATACCGGTTTCCAAGGATGTCCAGTGATGAGACAGCCCAGACCAATGAACCAGTCCTAAACCCGGAACTGTAACTGTAACCGAAAGGGCCAAGGATCCAAATTGAGCTGCTGTTGGTGTTGATCTTCGATGACAGATGACAGCCTCAAGGGATAAAAAAGGACTATATATATATGTATAGATACACGCAAGATATAAGTGTTGCGTAAAAAAATGATATGGAATGAGGGGTTGTTGCCTGCTCAGCTGGTGCTAAGGAAAAAATCCAGGAGCCCATTAATTAGGGTGAGATAAGGAAAGGGTTTAATTGTGCCAAGGCAATTGATGGTATACGATGCGCGCACAGGCTGTGCCTGAGATGTTACAATATATAACAATATCTGGCCAATCCCAAGTGTGTCCACCCCGTAACTTTTGCTCTGGTCCACCCCTGACCCACCCCTTAGAAATTGGGTCTGGGGTGCATTTTGGGACCCTCTCTTCATCACCTTCATCATCTTCGGGGTACAGAGAGCAGAGTCACCCAGTTCTTTGACTCTGTCCTGCGG
>NW_020930269.1:0-374 GCF_003984885.1 Neopelma chrysocephalum | reverse complement strand
CGTGCACAGTGCACTCAGTGTGAGCGGGAAGATCCTGTGGTGGTGTTCATGCAAGGGGAGAGGGAAGAAGGGGAGAGGGAAGAAGGGGAGAACAGGACAGAAGAAAAGAAAAAGGAAAGAGAAGGGAAAGGGAAAAGAAAAGGGAAAGGGAAGAGGATGGAAAGAAACGGGAAAGAGAAAAGGAAAGGGAAAAAGGATGGGATGGGAAAGGAAATGGAGAAAAAGAAAGGGAGGAAGGGGAGAGGAGGGAGGGACAGACGGAGGGAGGAAGGAAGGGAGGGAGGGAGGAAGGAAGGGAGGGAGGAAGGAAGGAAAGGAAGAGGGGCATTAAGTTCAGGAATCGTGCACAGTGCACTCAGTGTGAGCGGGAAGAT
>NW_020930268.1:0-433 GCF_003984885.1 Neopelma chrysocephalum | reverse complement strand
CGTGCACAGTGCACTCAGTGTGAGCGGGAAGATCCTGTGGTGGTGTTCATGCAAGGGGAGAGGGAAGAAGGGGAGAGGGAAGAAGGGGAGAACAGGACAGAAGAAAAGAAAAAGGAAAGAGAAGGGAAAGGGAAAAGAAAAGGGAAAGGGAAGAGGATGGAAAGAAACGGGAAAGAGAAAAGGAAAGGGAAAAAGGATGGGATGGGAAAGGAAATGGAGAAAAAGAAAGGGAGGAAGGGGAGAGGAGGGAGGGACAGACGGAGGGAGGAAGGAAGGGAGGGAGGGAGGAAGGAAGGGAGGGAGGAAGGAAGGAAAGGAAGAGAGGAAGGAAAGGGAGGTAGGAAAGAAAGGAAGGGAGGGAGGGAGGGAGGAAGCAAGGAAGAAAGGGAGGGAGGAAGGAATGAGGGAAGGAAGGAAGGAAGGAAGGAAGGAA
>NW_020930267.1:0-9692 GCF_003984885.1 Neopelma chrysocephalum | reverse complement strand
GAATCCCCAGCTGGCATATTAAAGAGATGTCCAATTCAATGATTTCTGGTCGTTGGGTTAAATTCTTTTGTTTAAATTGGTGCCCCGTGTGAGGAGCCATTGGCAGGACCTCTCTGTTTGGCTGTGGAGACCCTTTTGGAAGAGGGACGCTTCAGAGGGCGCCCTCAGAGATTTTTTTCCAGTGAAGCTGCCCTCGATCAACTGGATCCTCACAGAAACAGATCAGCTCCCAGCCAGGTAAGGACATCTCTTTCAGGTTTTAGTTTTGGTTAAGGGACCAGTCATAGGGTTGCTATCTATAAGCCGTTACTCATGAAGAACGCAAGATAGCATGTGTCAGACTGCTAGCGTCTTCAGACACACATCTGGTAATCAAGGTTGTATTTGGTTCATAGTGTGATCTTTTGGTTAGACACGCATCTGGTATTTGTATTTGGTAACTAAGATTGTATTTTGTTTGTAATGTGGTCTTCTGATTCTGGATTGATGTTTTTGTCTGCTTATGGGCTGGGCTTTGTGTCGTTGTTGCGGCGGTCAATAAAAAGAAATACACAGACAATCTAGTTCCAAGCAACAAGATAGGAGAGGGATAGAACAGGACAGGATGTTTATTGCAACAGAACTCTGACATTTATACTCCTTGGTGTAACATACATGTTGCCTTATAATTGGTGTTCTTTTATAAACATACCTTAGGATTGGCTGCCCCGTAGCAAACTCTCCATGACTCAGCATTTACAGACTCACAATGACTCGCTTAGCTCTGTTTTCCTTTCGACAGACTTGTTGTCAACCCTGACAGCTTTGGGCTTGCAGTTATATGTATTGTGATCCTCTTTTGGATATATTGCTGTTTTAAAACTGGTACCAGTTTTCCTGCTCTGTGTGTGTGTGTGTGTGAGATTGGGCAAAGCAAAAGACTGTTTGTACTGTCTGTGTTAATTTTTCCTTCTTTTTTTTCCCTTGAACTCACCCCAGAGAAGTGAGGCTCTGTGTGGTATGATTGTCTGTGTTTTGAAAAGCCTGGTTCAGGTTTCTTGCAAGCAGCAGTTAGTGTCTTTGTTTATAGGACAAGCCTCAGATGATATTAGGAAGAAACTACAAAAGATGAAAGATCAGAGAGAATTGGAAAAGCTAATAGAGGAAGCTTGGAGAGTTTACCAAAATAGGGATGTGTCAGAGAGAAAGAAGCTAAGTAAAGCAATAGCCACGGCTATTGTAGCAGCCCTTGGGCAAGGCTCCAGGGGAGCTCCTAGGAGGAGGGGGGGATAAGCAAATCAATGTGCTTATTGCAAAGAAATGGGGCACTGGAAAAGCGACTGTCCTAAGGCAAGGAGAGGGGTTTCAACAACCACCCTACACACAGGCAGAGCTTGCAAATGAGTGACAGAGACCAGAGGATCATACCCCGGCAGATCCACTGGTTATAATGAAGCAGGGGAAAGAGAAACAAAAAGTTGATTTCTTGATAGATACAGGGGCCACGTTCTCAGTGCTAAATCAAGATGCATACGCAATATTGAATCAAAAGTCGATGCCAGTAGATAAAGATTTTGTACATGTAGTTGGAGCAACTGGTCAGCTAGAGAAAGCACATTTCTTGACACCATTACGATATCAATTAGGAAAACAAGTGGGAATACACAAATTCCTATACATGCCAGAATCTCCAAAGTCACTGCTGGGATGAGATTTATTAGAACAATTGGGAGCAAAAATAATTTTTAAACAAGGAGATATTAAATTTAGAGTAAAAGAAAATCAGATGATTGAAATATCAAGTCTATCATTGTCTCAACCTGAAGTGCAAGGTAAAATACCACAAAAGGTTTTAGATCAAGTGTACCCAGGAGTGTGGGTCACTGAAATTCCCGGTAAGGCCAAGAATGCAGAACCAGTAGAAATAAAATTGAAACCAGGAGCTAAACCGGTTAGGATCAAACAATATCCTTTGAAATTAGAAGATCGAATAAGAATAAAAGGAATAATTGATCATTTTTTAAAATTCGGACTGTTAGTAGAATGTAACTCAGAGTATAATACTCCAATCCTGCCTATGAAGAAACCAGATGGTAAGAGTTACAGATTAGTGCAAGATTTAAAAGTCATCAACAAAATTGTCAAAGACTTATATCCAGTTGTGGCAAACCCTTACACATTGCTAACCAAATTAAAAGATAATCAAGTGTGGTTTACCATTCTGGATTTAAAGGATGCCTTTTTCTGCTTAGCCCTAGCCAAAAATAGTCAGAAGCTTTTTGCTTTCAAGTGGGAAAATCCTGATATAGGATGAAGAACCCAGCTCTCCTGGACAGTTCTCCCACAGGGTTTTAAGAATAGCCCTACAATTTTTGGAAATCAGCTGGCTCGAGACCTCAAGGGATGGAGCCCTCCAATGCCAAACAGAGTTCTACTGCAGTATGCGGATGACCTCCTCATAGCCACTGAAACAGAAGAAGATTGCCTGCAATGTGTGTCCTTAATTTTTTGGTCCTTAACAGATATTGAGTCTCTCAACAGAAAGCTCAAGTGATGCAACCTCGAGTGACCTACCTCAGATACGAGATCTCAGGAGGACAACGAGAACTGGGAAGAGAACAGAAAGAAGTCATCTGCAGAATCCCAAGGCCCAAAACGGTAAAAGAACTCTGAACCTTTCTAGGTATGACAGGATGGTGTAGACTGTGGATTTACAATTATGGTTTATTGGTCAAGCCACTGTATGAACTGATAAAGTACAAAACAGCTGACTTGGACTGGGGAGTCGAAGAGGGCATTTGAGCAGCTCAAAAAAGAGCTCATGAGAGCCCTGGCCCTTGGTGTCCCCAATGTGTCCAAACCATTCTGGCTGTTCTCCCACGAGAGACAAGGCATTGCATTGGGAGCACTAGCGCAGCAATTGGGACCATATTGAAGAACAGTCGCTTACTTCTCTAAGCAACTAGATGAAGTGAGCAAAGGCTGGCCTGGATGCTTGCAAGCTGTTGCAGAAGTTGTTCTCAACATCCAAGAAGCCCACAAATTCACTATGGGCCAGACAATGACTGTGTTAGTATTCCATACAGTTTCTGCTGTGTTAGAACAGAAGGGGAGTCATTGGCTCTCCCCATCCAGGTTCCTGAAATACCAAGCTATACTGGTAGAACAAGATGATGTTAATATTGTGACAACTAACATTGTCAACCCAGCATCTTTCCTTAGCGAAGCTGCAACCACACTAGAACCAGTGACACATGACTGCCTGGAAACCATCAAAGTGGTATACTCTAGTCGACTGGACTTGAAAGAAGAACCGCTGGAGGATGCAGAGGATTCCTGGTTCACAGATGGAAGCAGCTTTGTGAGAGCAGGGACTCGTAAAACAGGATATGCAGTGACCACTGTATACAAGGCAATTGAGGCAAAGCCATTACCTGCAGGAACGTCTGCCCAGAAAGCAGAAATAATTGCTTTAGCACGAGCCCTGGAACTAGCCAAAGGAAAGAAGATAAACATATGGACAGATTCTAGGTATGCATTTGGGGTGGTACACGCACATGGAGCAGTCTGGAAAGAAAGAGGACTGCTGACTGCCCAAGGTAAACAAATCAAACATGCTAAAGAACTCCTATGACTATTGGAAGTCGTGAATCTGCCAGAGCAAGTAGCAATTATGCATTGCAAAGGACATCAAAAAGGAAACACTGAACAGGAACTGGGAAATCGATTGGCAGATCAAGAGGCCAAACGAGCCGCAGAAGGGGCTCAGGTAGAGGCATTAGCTTTGATACCAGAGGGGAACCCCATTGATACTGATATAGAGTATAACTACTCTAGTGCATATTTAAAATTAGCAAAAGATTTAAATGCAAGCAAGCAAGGGACAGCTTTTGTCACACCCGACAATCTCATTCTCATTCCCTCAAACATAATGTGGAAAGTAGTTTCAGAAGAGCACAATAAAATACACTGGGGAGTAGAAGCCTTAAAAACAGAGCTAGCTAAAAAGATTATAGGATGTAATTTGCGCACCACCATTGCTCAAGTTACAAAATAATATGAAATCTACCAGAAAAACAATCCAAATACCATAAACAGAGTACAAATGGGGGCAATTGGGAAAGGAAACTTACCAGGTGCTGCTGACGACTTTCACTGCAATCAAGATTAAAGAGCAGCCCGCCTGGATTCACTATTCGCAAGTCAAGAAAGCACCCTAGGAAACATGGATGTCAGAACTCATAGGACCAATCATCCTCAAGTTTTCCCGATGCTGATCCTTGGGACATTGATGAATATAATGACTTTAGACCAAGTTTTTGCTTTAGACTGGTGTCGCGACAAGGAAAGCTCTAGACACTTAATGTAAGGATCCAGGAACTTGGTTTATTGCAGATTGACAGCAGCTTAATATACACTCTATAATAGGTTCATAAATATTACAGGGATTAAGCTCATTATTGGCACTTAGTCGAGTGGTGATATCATCTTAACTCCCTTGCTTTGTTTACACAGGTGGCTTATCAGTTGCCTTTGTTTTGTTAATGCCAGCCTCCTGTTTATCACCCAGCTTTAGCACATCAAAGACACTGTTGCTTTCCCATGGCCCTGCGTCTCAGAGGTTCACACGAGCTAAGGCAAGAGGTTCACACGAGCTAATTCCTTACAGACTGGTGTGATAGTTTTCACCCTAGGCCTTCCTGGAGACCAGCTTGCAACCAGGAAGGAACTAAGAAAGTGACTAAGGAAGTATTCCATGCTATTCCTTTACGTAACCTGAAGTATAAATAAAGCCGACTGGAGAGACCTCACTCTCTTCTCTTCTGGCAAGGTTCGAGAACAGTAGATCCATACGTGGTCTTGCTTATCTGAAGTTGAGGTCTGTATCGACTGCTGTTGTCTGCCACGCGTGAGGGGAGAGTGCTGGGCCGCATCCAGCTGTCCTGCTTCTCTCAAGGGAAGTGGTCAGATTTTGCCAGTTCTTTATTTTGCTGGTTACCAGGTTTTTAGATTCTGTACACCTGTTTTGTTTCTGTCCCTATTCATCCTATTTTGTCCTTTTTCCCTTCTCCCTTCCCCTCTTCCCTTTGCTATAGCTGTAGCTTTTTGGGTTTTTTTCTTCCCTCTTTGGGAAGCAGACTCCGTTGCCGAGTTTCAGAGACTTGGCAGGAAGCCAGCTCGAAACTTGCACAACTGGCCATGGTCTTATGCTTATTTTGGACTTTCTGGTCTTAGACTTGACTATATAGGTGATTATACTCAAATCTGCAAATATAATACAGCTGCTGTAGTTTTACAGGAAGAAATGAAGGTTCTGAGAGGATGACATAATTGAAACTTGGGGGCAAGTATATTAACTGGAACACTTGGGACAGTAGTACGGGTAGGATGTAAAGTGTTTAATCCACCCTCACAAAAAAACTGGATACCTCAAACTGAGATTACCGTGCGAGACTCCCTGAACACATGGGTCCCTCCTGTGTTGTATGGAAATGTACTTAGCCAACAGGTTTGTGAATCTGATCAATGCTGGTACCCCTTTGTCCTAGACAAACCAGTTTCTGTAGTGTGTAATTGGTCGTTTAAAGAGGGAAATGTATCCAGAAGATTTATAATATATACAGAAACCAGTGCTCCAACTAGTGCTCCAACTACACAACCTTCCACAGTGCAAAAGCCTACCAGATGGATTCCTTACATTTATAGTATTGGACCTTATGTAGTCAAATACACTGGACAACAACAAGTAATGTTTAACCTCAAACAAGTAGAACTGAGAATACAAAATGATATTTCAGAGGTTCGACCATCTTGCTCACCCTTTCTTAAAACTTCGTATGCAGGGTGGGCAGCCTGGTTATGTACACGAACTTTTGTTTCAGATGGCCGACCCAGGAAAGACATAATCAGAACATTAAGCTCCGGATTGGGGATTTTAAATAGCGTAGACTCAGAAATATTAATGAATAAGTTAGAAACAGTAACAAGCAACTTAAACCAGCTACAACACCCTTTAAAGTCTTCTCTCTCAAGTCCAGGAAACAGCCAGAAATTAGTGTCAGATGTACTACTCCCCTGGGAGGAAACTCACGAAAAAGACCACCTGTTGATAGTTAATGCTTTGGGAACAGCACAGACAAATGTTTCCCTACCATTGAGCTGCATTCATTAGAGAAGCTGAAGGTGGCATCCTACCAACAGAAATTAGGACAGTCATTTGGCAAAATGCAACTAAATTTGAAAAAGTTTCAATCATGGTGGAAACTAGTTAATTTCACCTATAATCCTGTTAGGAGTATAGCCACAGCTTTTGTATTAACAATACAAAAGGCACAAGTTTTTTAATGATGCCTAAAGGAGCTGAGGAAAAAAAACTCCAGAGCAATTTAATTAGAGGTGAGATAAGGATTTAATTGTGCCTCCAAGGCACAGAAGTTACAAAATGCGCGCGTCCCTCTGCCTCAGGTGTTACAATTTATAATACTGTTTGTCCAATCCCAGGTTTTTCCACCCTCTGGCTTTTGCCCTGGTCCACCCCCAGCCCACCCCTGGGGAATTGGGTCTGGGGTCTTTTCGAGACCACCTACTTCATCACTTGGTCTTCCTCGGAGCACAAAGGGCACACGGTTACCCAGTTCTTGACTGTACTCTGTGGTTTAGGCCAGAGTACAAGTGTTCTTTAAACAGAATAGGCCTATCTTGACAAGAGACTAAACATTTTAATAGAATTCAGGGGTACTGATTTGGGGAATTGGGGTAAAAGGGTTGGGAATGTGTGTAGTTACTATGCTGAGGGTAAGGGAAAGGGTAAAGGAATAAATGCTGCTGCTTCTAAAATCTACTTCTGCTATATAACTACTTATAAAACTTATAAAACTTAAAGAAGTCAAAAAACTAAAAGGATCTTAAGGCATCAATAAAATTTACCCAATTATTGCTTTAGGGGCTAATCATAACGTAACTACACTGCTACCACTAGAACATAAAGTGTTGGCCCAAAGAAATGCAGATAAATGGCAAACCATAGATGTAGAAGCATGCACTGTGCAGGAGTAGCAAGGATTCATCTGTGAAAGTTATACTATCGGAGCACAAGACATTTGTTTAGACACTGAGCAAAGCATCTATCACTTCGAAATACATCCATATGAAAGCCTGGAAACTGTGATTGTCTATATAGGAAAAGGATGTGCCTGTCTATGGACCCTCTGTGCCTCTTTGTATATAGATAAAGATTCTGGAATTACTACTAATCACTCTAATATTTGTGCTGCAGCACCACCACCTCGTCATTGGTCACATCGTCAAAGAAGTCTTTCTCTGGGGCATCAGGGGGCTTGTCCTTGACACACTGCCCATCCCGGCGGACGTGGCCTTGGGCGCAGACGCAGCCGTAGCTGCCCTCTGTGTTCTCACACACCTCCTGTGCTCCGGTGCACACCGGCTCCTCAGCGCTGGCACACTCGTCCACATCCAGGCACTTGGCTCCATCCTGCCAGTAGCCCTTGTTGCATTTCTTGCAGCTAGCCGGTCCGGCACCCATGCAGTCGATGCAAGTCGTGGAGCAGTCTCGGCACTCGTAGGAGCCCTCTGTGTTGACGCAGTACTGGTTGGCTCAGCAATGCGCCATCTCTGTGCCACACTCGTCGATGTCTGTGGGAGAACTGGGGACTGTCCGATGCAGCGGTGCTCGTGCAGTACCCAACCCCTCTTGCAGCGAAGGCAGCTGGAGTCCTCGGGCCCCGTGCAGCGCCCGCATGCCTGGTAGCACTCAGCACACATCAGGTGGCTCTTGTTCCGCGAGGCCTCGTAGTAGCCGTCACCACACTCAGCGCAGAAGGGGCTGCCATAGCCCGGGCTGCAGACTCAGAGGCCGGTGCCACGGCGTGTGCCGTCGCCATCGCATCGCCCATTGCCACTGCAGGGCTGCCGGGGCCCGCTGGCGCAGGGCCAGCAGTCCGGGCTGTAGGTGCCGGGTGGGCAACAGAGCACCAGCCTGTCCACACACAGCCACTGGAAGAAGTCAGGGTGCTGCTGCCGCTCGTGGAACCACCACTGCTCCACATGCTCCTCGCTCCGCTCCAGCAGCTGGTGGCAGGCGAAGTCCGAGGGAGCACAGATGCCCTCCAGCACCTCCAGGAGACGGGTCTCACTGTGCTGGTACTTGGACAGCTTCTCCTCCTCCCAGACTGTGTTGCCCCCACCAAAGCCCTCATGCTCTGTCTGCTCCAGGCCCCTGCTGAAGCTGTCGGCGAGGCCGTGGCAGGCTCGGCATGGCTTGACCCCGTCCCGGTGGGGGTCGGGATCGGTGTGGGCAGCCAGCAGGACCCCCCCCGAGCAGGGCGGCCCCCAGCAGGGCCTCCCTGAGCCTGGGCCCCCCGCGCCGGCCCGGCGCCAGCGCCGCGCTGACGTGAATGCGTCGAGTCTTCGGGGACCGACCTCCCTGCCGACAGCGGCAGGGCTCGCCTTGGCTCGGTTCGGCTCGGCTCTGGCTCCGGATAAGCCAGACCAAGACAGGGACCCACCATTCTCGAACCTCGCCGGAAGAGAAGAGAGCGAGCTCTCTTATCTATGCCCTATTTATACCCCAAGTTATGTAAAGGAATAGCATGGAATACTTCCTTTGTCACTTTCCTAGTTCCTTCCTGGTTACAAACTGGTCTCCAGGAAGGCCTAGACTGAAACCATCACATTTGTATATAGATAAAGATTCTGTAATTACTCCTAATCACTCTAATATTTGTGTTTGTAATTTTGCTACCATTGAAGGATGTGATTTCAATTATACAGCTCTTATTCTCTGCTACAATCTGATTATATGTTGTTTCAAGATTTGCAACCTACTCCCATTGGAATTAACCACACCTTGCTTAAAAGACTGCAACATCACGAAGACTTTCAGCAACTATTGAAATGAATTCAAGAAAATGGCCGAAAAACTTTAATTACGGTTCAGCATGATATAGAGAAAATTCATCAAAACTTCGAACGAGTCAAAGAAGATGGAAAGAACTATTGGTGGAGCATTTTTTAGGAAAGTCCCCATCAGCAACCCAGGTTTTAAATGTGTTAATTCACCCCATGTTGATTTTGTTATGTGTAATTTCAATTCTTACCATAGTTAATGTTGTGTTTTGGTACAAATTAAGAGTTTTAGCTCCTTACCCATGCTGCTTAAATATAAACAGTATGAAACCTTGCAAAAGAATTCGCAAATGATGTATTTAAAAGGGGGGACTGAAATGAGAGAGGGTCTCCTTTCCAAATGACTAAGCAAATCAGAAGTTTTAGCTTAGATAAAAATTATATCCTAATCAACTAAGGGATTTGCTTTCTTGGCATAGTAGTTGTCTTTTCTTTTAGGACTACAATTAGTTTCAGGATGTAGAATGTAGATGAAACATGGGAACTAATAGAGAGTGTACCATATGCCCACCTGCAAGAAATAAGCTTACATGCCTCAGAAAACTTGATCAATAAGAGATTGTTCTGTTAAGAAGTAAATGCAATTGAAGATTGTTTAAGCTAATGGGAAATTCAAGTTATCTTTAACTGATGATGGATATATGTGTCTTAGTTGGTCCTAGAACAAATAGTTTAGGGGTTAGAGGTCAACTGGACCAATCATAGATGCTAGGAGGCCTGCCAAGAAAGAAAAAAGACTGCGAAAATGACTGCCCCTCTCAGAAGAAATGGACACTGGATGGCAATCC
>NW_020930266.1:0-814 GCF_003984885.1 Neopelma chrysocephalum | reverse complement strand
CTCCCCTCGTTACCAGCCCCTCTCCCCTCACTGCCAGCCCCTCTCCCAGCCCCTCTCCCCTCGCTGGTTCCTCGCCCCCGGAGGCTGTGGCACCGTGCCCGTCGCAGCCCCGGCGCTGGCAGGGCCGGCAGGATGGCACAGCCGATGCCCCACAGCCCCAGGGCTGCCCAGCCCCGGCTGCTCTCCCGCAGCTGGCACCCAGCAGCTCCTCCCGCACGGATCCAGGTGGTGCCCGTGCCTTTCGGGAGGGTGATCCCGACCGTGAGCAGCTGTTGGACGCCCGTGCCAGGTCCTGTCCCTGCCCTGCCGTGTGCCCAGTGCCCTCCTGTGCTCGGCACCGCCCTGCTGCCGGGGCAGGGTGCAGGGGCAGTGCCCCTGGCAGCACATGGGGAGCTCAGGGCAGCTGCAGCACAGCCCCACAGCAGCAAGAGCGTGGCCAGGAGCAGGGCAGGGGCATCTTGGAGCCACACAGGAACATGGAATGGTTTGGGTTGGAAGGGACCTTAAAGCTCATGGAGCTCCTCCCCCCTGCCACGGGCAGGGACACCTCCCACCGTCCCGGGTGGCTCCAACCTGGCCTTTGACGTTTCCAGGGCTGGGGCAGCCACAGCTTCTCTGGGCAACCTGTGCCAGGGCCTCCCCACCCTCTGAGTAAAGAATTCCTCATAATATCTGATTAAACCTGCCCTCCTTCAGCTTAAAGCCCTTTCCCCGTGTCCTGGTCACTCCATGCCCTTGGGAGAAGGGCTCCAACCTTATTGCAAAGCCCCCTTTAGGTGCTGGAAGGGGCTTCCAAAGCCACCTGTGACTTTGA
>NW_020930265.1:0-946 GCF_003984885.1 Neopelma chrysocephalum | reverse complement strand
CCCCTCTCCCCTCGTTACCAGCCCCTCTCCCCTCACTGCCAGCCCCTTTCCCCTCGTTACCAGCCCCTCTCCCCTCGTTACCAGCCCCTCTCCCAGTCCCTCTCTCCCCTCTCCCAGCCCCTCTCCCCTCGCTCCCAGCCCCTCTCCCCTCACTGCCAGCCCCTCTCCCAGCCCCTCTCCCCTCGCTGGTTCCTCGCCCCCGGAGGCTGTGGCACCGTGCCCGTCGCAGCCCCGGCGCTGGCAGGGCCGGCAGGATGGCACAGCCGATGCCCCACAGCCCCAGGGCTGCCCAGCCCCGGCTGCTCTCCCGCAGCTGGCACCCAGCAGCTCCTCCCGCACGGATCCAGGTGGTGCCCGTGCCTTTCTGGAGGGTGATCCCGCCCGTGAGCCCGGCGTGGCAGCTGTTGGACGCCCGTGCCAGGTCCTGTCCCTGCCCTGCCGTGTGCCCAGTGCCCTCCTGTGCTCGGCACCGCCCTGCTGCCAGGGCAGGGTGCAGGGGCAGTGCCCCTGGCAGCACATGGGGAGCTCAGGGCAGCTGCAGCACAGCCCCACAGCAGCGAGAGCGTGGCCAGGAGCAGGGCAGGGGGGTCTTGGAGCCACACAGGAACATGGAATGGTTTGGGTTGGAAGGGACCTTAAAGCTCATGCAGCTCCTCCCCCCTGCCACGGGCAGGGACACCTCCCACCAGCCCAGGTGGTTCCAACCTGGCCTTAGACATTTCCAGGGCTGGGGCAGCCACAGCTTCTCTGGGCAACCTGTGCCAGGGCCTCCCCACCCTCTGAGTAAAGAATTCCTGATAATATCTGATTAAACCTGCCCTCCTTCAGCTTAAAGCCCTTTCCCCGTGTCCTGGTCACTCCATGCCCTTGGGAGAAGGGCTCCAACCTTATTGCAAAGTCCCCTTTAGGTGCTGGAAGGGGCTTCCAAAGCCACCTGTGACTTTGA
>NW_020930264.1:1045-6152 GCF_003984885.1 Neopelma chrysocephalum | reverse complement strand
TGTCCTGGTTAGAACGGCTGGGACCAATTCATCCCTGGATGGGTGTAACCCAAAACTGTGTATTCTATAGCCTCCATGCCATTTCCCAAAAACTGCTGTCAGTAGAGGCCTGCAAGGTGGGAAGATGTTCCTGTACCCTTTTATGGAATTCCCTGCTCTGATATCCTTATATGGAATTCCCCGCTCTGATAAGAGGGACTGAGCATCCGCATGCCCTTTTATGGAATTCCCTACTCTGAGGGAGGGACTGAGCACTCCCGCCTGAACTGGAGAGTATATAACTGGGAGTTTCAGAGCCTTGGGGCTCTCTCTCGTGGGACCCAGAGGAAGACAGCAGACCACCGCTGCTCCCAACCAGGCTGAGACCACCACCCTCGACTGGACTGCAATCACCACTTCTGACCAGACTGCAGCAGCTCTCCCACCAGCAGGTTTTATCCCCTCTCCCTTTGCTTTGGACTCGGGGGGTGGGCCAAGGTACACCACTTTTGTTCATACCCCAGGGTGCTGGGTTTGTACATTTGGGTTTTGTGGGTTAAAACCAATTGTCTGTCTGTATACTTGTACTTATTGCATTATTTTAATAAATTGTTATTCTGACTTATAAATCTCTCTTTTGAATTGAGTTCATTTTGCCTTGCTGGTTAACTTTTAAACCACCACATTTTTTGGCGCCCAACGTGGGGCAGAGAGAGAGAAGTCAGAATCACAATTTCATTTTAAGCATCTGTGTATTTGGATACAGAAACTCCCCGATCAACATGTTGTTTGGTGCATTCACGTGGGTGTTGTATCTGGGCATGTTCATATTTCCGCAGATGGGGAACTATTTGCCTATTTTAATGCTCTCTTTAAGACCAGGGAGAGGGATCCAAATTGCTTTATTGGTATACTATGTTTATGCCATCGTAACATCAGAAGCAATGAGTTTCATTGTAAATGTGTATTCAGTCCTGTTTGCCTGTCCTGGTCTGGGTTGCTACCTCTGGGGCCTCATTAAAAATCGCACCCAGTCCTTTGGGGGAACAGTGGGGAATGATTGTTTCCAGCCTCTCACCTCCTTCTTCCCCTTCAGACCTGCTACAACAGCTTTTGAAAATATTGATTTTCCTTTTGATGCTAAGGATGGCATAATGTTATTGTTAGTGTTGCTCTGTCTGCTGCTCTGTCTGCTCTGTACTGTTTACACCATGCTTAGGGTCAGAACAGGGCCTTCTAGGGAGGCTGTTTGGACGCCTGTCCTGGGAATGGATAACGCTGAGTGGCACGGGAAGTGGGAGGACATCGGCCAGTATTTGGAGAAGTTTTCTCCTCCCATGATCTGGAAATTCACCCCTGAACAACTGCAGGATCCTGTCAGCATGATAAAACTGGTAAAGGGAAAATGCTCTGGCAGCTCCAGAGATGGTCAGCTCACAGCAACCTGCTGGGCCCTGGCCACTGCTTACCGGGCACTGCTTGACATGGTACAGCACTGCCAGGGGGAGGAGAGAAGGAGCAAATCAACTGGCACCACGTCCACACAAACTACAGCTGAGTCGGAGGGAGTAAGAAATAAATCAACTGGCACCATGCCCACACAAACCATCGAGGAGCCAGAAGGACAACAGAAACCAATAGCAGTCGCCCCTGTCCAGAAAAGGAAATCGAAGACCAAATCAGTTCGCATAGCAAATGATGACGAAGAGGCAGGACCTTCACATCCACCGGAGGAGACAGAGCCAGAAATAATCACTCGGTCCCTATCCCTGGGTGAGCTACGTGAGCTCCGGAGAGAGTTCACACGGCAGGCGAACGAGTCCATTCTGACCTGGCTGCTCCGAATCTGGGATGGCGCCGCTAACGACACAATTCTAGATGGAAGTGAAGCAAGACAACTGGGATCCCTGTCTCGAGATGTCGTCATTGATCAGGGGATTGGAAGGAGGCAGGAAACTCTCAGCCTCTGGCGGCGACTGTTGTCCAGTGTAAGGGAGAGATACCTTTGCAAGGAGGACCTCCACGTACAGCAAGGACAGTGGAACACGATGGAACAAGGTATCCGGTGCTTGAGAGAATTGGCTGTACTGGAGATAATCTTCTCAGAGGACGAAAGATTTCCTAAAAGTCCAGATGGTGTACAGTGCACATCCCAGATGTGGTTGAAGTTTGCACGACTCGGGCCAGAAATGTATTCCCGCTACCTAGCAACGCTGCAATGGAGGGAGGGAGAGGACAAGGTTGGTGCATTGGTCAGCAAACTCAGGATTTATGAAGACACTGTCACCGCCCCATTACGAGCCCACGTCTCATCGGTGGAAACCAAACTGGCTGAACATGTCCGAAGCCTGGAAGAGAAGATTGAAGAAGGACACCAGAGGCTAAGAGAAGAAATTAAGGAAGGGATCTTCCATACCTCGCCAGGACAAACAAGGGTCTCTGCTATCAGGAGCCAGCGTCCCCCAGCTAAGGAGAGAGGGTACACTCCACGTGGCAATCTATGGTTTTACCTCCAAGAGCACGGAGAAGATATGAGGAAGTGGGATGGGAAACCCACCTCTTCCTTAGCAGCCCGGGTACGTGAATTGAAAAGAGGGACAAGTACCACAAGGAACTCTTCGAGGATGAATGCTGCTCCAGTCTCTCGTAGGCAAGACTCCAGACGGCCCAGGAATGATGATATGTCTGATCCTCTTGAAGGGACTTCCAGGTCATACTTACAAGAAGAGCGCAACGAGTACCATGACCAGGACTAGGGGTGCCCTGCCTCTAGCCAGGTAGAGGAGAGGGACAATCGAGTCTATTGGACAGTGTGGATTCGGTGGCCTGGCACATCAGAGCCACAAAGATATAAGGCTTTAGTTGACACCGGCGCACAATGTACTTTGATGCCATCAAGATACATAGGGGCAGAATCCATCTCTATTTCTGGGGTGACAGGGGGATCCCAACAGCTGACTGTACTGGAAGCTGAAGTGAGCCTGACTGGGAAGGAATGGCACAGACACCCCATCGTGACTGGTCCAGAGGCCCCGTGTATCCTTGGCATAGATTACCTGAGGAGTGGGTATTTCAAAGACCCAAAAGGACTTCGTTGGGCGTTTGGCATAGCTACTGTGGAGGCAGAGGAAATTAGACAGTTGAACACCTTGCCTGGCCTCTCAGAGGACCCCTCTGCTGTGGGACTGCTGAAGGTTGAAGAACAGTTGGTACCGATAGCCACAGCAACAGTGCACCGTCGGCAATACCGCACCGACCGAGACTCTGTGACTCCCATACATAAGATGATCCGTGAACTGGAGACCCAGGGGGTGGTCAGCAAGACTCGCTCACCCTTTAATAGCCCTATATGGCCAGTGCGTAAGTCCAGCGGAGAGTGGAGGCTGACGGTGGATTACCGTGGACTCAATGAAGTCACACCACCCCTGAGTGCTGCTGTGCCGGACATGCTGGAGCTCCAGTACGAGCTGGAGTCCAAGGCAGCCAAGTGGTATGCCACCATTGACATTGCCAACGCCTTCTTCTCCATTCCTTTGGCAGCGGAGTGCAGGCCACAATTTGCTTTCACTTGGAGAGGTGTGCAGTACACCTGGAATCGACTGCCTCAGGGGTGGAAACACAGTCCCAGCATTTGCCATGGACTGATCCAGACTGCACTGGAAAAGGGCGAGGCTCCAGAACATCTACAGTACATTGATGACATCATTGTATGGGGGAACACAGCGGGGGAAGTCTTCGAGAAAGGAGAGAAGATAATCCAGATCCTCCTAAGAGCTGGTTTTGCCATTAAACGAAGTAAGGTCAAGGGACCTGCTCAGGAAATTCAGTTCTTAGGAGTGAAGTGGCAAGATGGACGTCGCCTAATTCCAGCGGAGGTAATTAACAAAATAGCAGCCATGTCCCCACCAACCAGCAAGAAGGAAACACAGGCTTTCCTAGGCGCTGTGGGCTTTTGGAGGATGCATATCCCCGAGTACAGTCAAATTGTAAGCCCTCTCTACCTTGTGACACGGAAGAAAAATGATTTCCAGTGGGGCCCTGAACAACAACAGGCCTTTGAACAAATCAAACAGGAGATTGCCCATGCGGTAGCCCTTGGGCCAGTAAGGACAGGACAGGACGTGAAGAACGTGCTCTACACTGCAGCCGGGAAGAATGGCCCTTCTTGGAGCCTCTGGCAGAAAGTGCCTGGGGAGACCCGAGGACGACCGCTGGGATTCTGGAGTCGGGGATACAAAGGATCTGAAGCCAGCTATACACCAACTGAGAAGGAGATCCTGGCTGCTTATGAAGGACTTCGAGCTGCCTCAGAAGTGATCGGCACCGAAGCGCAGCTCCTCCTGGCACCCCGACTACCAGTGCTGGGCTGGATGTTCAAGGGGAGAGTTCCTGCTACACATCACGCCACCGATGCCACATGGAGTAAGTGGATCGCTCTGATCACACAACGAACCCGGATAGGGAATCCTAATCGCCCTGGGATTCTGGAAATTATCACCAATTGGCCCGAAGGTGAGAGTTTCGGACTATCCTCTGAAGAAGAAGAGGAGCAGGTGACACGGGCTGAGGAGGCCCCACCATATGACAAGCTACCAGCAGATGAAAGACGATATGCGCTCTTCACGGATGGCTCCTGCCGCATTGTAGGGACAAACCGAAAATGGAAGGCAGCCGTGTGGAGTCCCACACGGCGAGTTGCAGAAGCAACCGAAGGACAAGGTGGGTCAAGTCAGTTCGCAGAGCTTAAAGCCGTTCAGTTGGCTTTGGATATAGCTGAACGAGAGAAGTGGCCAAGACTCTATATCTACACTGACTCATGGATGGTGGCCAATGCTCTGTGGGGATGGCTAGAGCGATGGAGAAAGGCCAACTGGCAGCGCCAAGGGAAACCCATCTGGGCGGCGGAGATGTGGCAGGACATCGCTGGCCGGGTAGAGAAGCTGAGCGTGAAGGTCGGTCACGTAGACGCTCACGTACGCAAGAAACGGGCTAATGAGGAGCATCGCAACAACGAGCAGGCGGACCGAGCTGCCAGGATTAAAGTCTCTCAGGTGGATCTGGATTGGCAACACAAAGGAGAATTATTTCTGGCTCGATGGGCCCATGACGCCTCCGGTCACCAGGGGAG
>NW_020930264.1:0-945 GCF_003984885.1 Neopelma chrysocephalum | reverse complement strand
GACCGAGGGGTGGACTTAACCAAAGACATTGTCTCACAGGTCATCCATGACTGTGAGACATGTGCTGCCATCAAGCAGGCCAAGCGGGTGAAGCCTCTATGGTATGGTGGACGGTGGTCAAAGTACAGGTATGGGGAAGCCTGGCAAGTTGACTACATCACGCTCCCCAAAACCCGCCAGGGCAAGCGCTACGTACTTACCATGGTAGAAGGAAGTACTGGATGGCTGGAAACATACCCCGTACCTCATGCCACTGCCCGGAATACCATCCTGGGCCTTGAAAAACAAGTCCTGTGGCGACACGGCACCCCGGAGAGAATTGAGTCTGATAATGGGACCCATTTCAAGAATGGCCTCGTAGACACCTGGGCCAGAGAGCACGGCATTGAGTGGGTGTATCATATCCCCTACCATGCACCAGCTGCTGGAAAAGTTGAACGGTGCAACGGACTGCTGAAAACCACCCTGAAGGCACTGTGTGGGGAGACTCTCAAACACTGGGAGCTGCATTTAGCAAAGGCCACCTGGTTGGTCAACACGCGAGGCTCCATTAATCGAGCTGGCCCTGCCCAATCAGAACCTTTGCATACTGTAGATGGAGATAAAGTCCCCGTGGTGCATATGAGAGGTATGTTAGGGAAGACTGTTTGGATTAGTCCCACCTCAAGCAAAGGCAAACCCATCCGAGGGATTGTTTTTGCTCAAGGACCTGGTTTCACCTGGTGGGTAATGCAAAAAGATGGGGAGACACGTTGTGTACCACAAGGGGACCTAATTTTGAGTGAGAATGGTCCGTAATGTTTCATTGTACATATGTGTATATAGTTTTAAAGAGACATAGTTTTTAAGGGGGTTAATTTGGGCATGACATGGATGGCATAGAATAAGGGGTGGATAATGTCCTGGTTAGAACGGCTGGGACCAATTCATCCCTGGATGGGTGTA
>NW_020930263.1:0-686 GCF_003984885.1 Neopelma chrysocephalum | reverse complement strand
AAAATAATCACAAAATTTCTCATGTCATCAGTTGATCACTAGCAGGGAGGTTCACAGATTTAGGGACTTTGAAACATGGTACTTGGTAGTTTAAGAATTATTCATGCAACTAATCTAAATTTATCTATTCTTAATAATCTAAATTTTTCTATTCTACCATCAGCCATTATCCAGTATGATTAAAATAAATAACCAAAACAAAATCCATAAAATCTTCTCTGAGAAGAAGGAAATAGAGTATTTTCCTGAGAGACTTTGAGTCTACAGAAGGAACAACAGTTAAGGGTTTTGAAAGTTTGAGTTTCACTCTTTCCTAACTTTTATATTATAAATGTGGAAGGACCCCTAAAGACTGAGCTTGCAAATCTATCTTTTATATTTTAACAAACGCTCCAAATTATGAGTTCTGGTTCCGAAGAGCCAAAGTACAATATTTTTTAAGACTGCACATGAATCTGTAGGACTTATAATGAAAGCTTTTTTTTTTTTATCTGCTTCCCTAATTAACAGGAACTAAAACAAATATGAAGTTCAGCAAGTACCTTTGAAATGCCAAAAATCAGTCTTTGGAGAACACCATTCATAAGATACCCTGATTTCTCTCCTAGTCAGCCATTTTATATTGTTAATAGAGCACTAGAATCCATGAGTTACATTTTTAATCAACTATTCACAAATATTTTGTC
>NW_020930262.1:0-684 GCF_003984885.1 Neopelma chrysocephalum | reverse complement strand
AAAATAATCACAAAATTTCTCATGTCATCAGTTAATCACTAGCAGGGAGGTTCACAGATTTAGGGACTTTGAAACATGGTACTTGGTAGTTTAAGAATTATTCATGCAACTAATCTAAATTTATCTATTCTTAATAATTTAACTTTTTCTATTCTACCATCAGCCATTATCCAGTATGATTAAAATAAATAACCAAAACAAAATCCATAAAATCTTCTCTGAGAAGAAGGAAATAGAGTATTTTCCTGAGAGACTTTGAGTCTACAGAAGGAACAACAGTTAAGGGTTTTGAAAGTTTGAGTTTCACTCTTTCCTAACTTTTATATTATAAATGTGGAAGGACCCCTAAAGACTGAGCTTGCAAATCTATCTTTTATATTTTAATAAATGCTCCAAATTATGAGTTCTGGTTCCGAAGAGTCAAAGTACAATATTTTTTAAGACTGCACATGAATCTGTAGGACTTATAATGCAAGCATTTTTTTTTATCTGCTTCCCTAATTAACAGGAACTAAAACAAATATGAAGTTCAGCAAGTACCTTTGAAATGGCAAAAATCAGACTTTGGAGAACACCGTTCATAAGATACCCTGATTTCTCTCCTAGTCAGCCATTTTATATTGTTAATAAAGCACTGGAATCCATGAGTTACATTTTTAATCAACTATTCACAAATATTTTGTC
>NW_020930261.1:0-427 GCF_003984885.1 Neopelma chrysocephalum | reverse complement strand
AGCAGGGGTTGGGTTAGTTTAAATGGTGTTAAGAAGTTGTGTTGTTTTTGATGAAGGAAAAAAATAAAAGTACAAGCAAACAGATCCACCCCCTACATTCTTAGCTCTGGATAGTCAGAGCCTATGTCTACATTAGAGAACCTGGAAGAGGTTTTAGAGTTTGTAGATCCATTTAGATTTCTTGGCCATGGTTTTCTCCCTCAGATATCAGGGTGGTGGTGAACCGGGAAGAAGGGACTTGCCCAAGTAACCTAAATGGATCTACAAACTCTAAAACCGCTTCCAGGTTCTCTAATGTAGACATAGGCTCTGACTATCCAGCTCTAAGAATGTAGGGGGTGGATCTGTTTGCTTGTACTTTTATTTTTTTCCTTCATCAAAAACAACACAACTTCTTAACACCATTTAAACTAACCCAACCCCTGCT
>NW_020930260.1:0-456 GCF_003984885.1 Neopelma chrysocephalum | reverse complement strand
TTAAGAGGCCTGTGAGATAGGAGGATGCTCCTGTCTTCACACCCATTGTGGAACTCCCTGCCCTGAGGGAGGTACTGGGCATTCCTGCCTGCACCTGAGGATATATAATCTTGGGGTCTTGGGACTTCGGTACCACTCGTGGGATCCAGAGAAGGACCAGAACTTGGACTGGACTGCAACCACCGCTCTCAACCGGACTGAGACCACCACTCTCGACCGGACTGCAACCAGCACTCACACCAACAGGTTTTCCCTCTCCTTTTACTTTTGGACTCAGGGGGACCACGTGGGGCTCAGCATGGGGTGGGGGACCCAACAAATGCCACTCTGTTCATGCCCCAGGGTGCTGGGTTATACATCTGGGTTTTGTGGGTTAAAACCAATTGTTTGTCTGTGTAATTGTATTTATTGTATTATTTTTATTAAATTGTTATTCTGACTTATAATCTCTTTTGA
>NW_020930259.1:0-5594 GCF_003984885.1 Neopelma chrysocephalum | reverse complement strand
TGTATTATTTTTATTAAATTGTTATTCTGACTTATAATCTCTTTTGACTTGGGTTCATTGCCCCTGCCGGTTTACCTTTAAACCAGCACATTTTTTGGTGCCCAATGTGGGGCATAGAGAGAGAAATCAAAATCACAATTTCATTTTAAGCTTTGTCTATTTGGATACAGAAACTCCCTGATCACCATGTTGTTTGATGTATTCACGTGGATGTTGTATCTGAGCCTGTTCATATTCTCACATACGGGGAAGTATTTGCCTATTCTGATGCTCTCTTTAAGACCAGGGAGAGGGATCAAAATTGCTTTATTAATAAACTGTGTTTATGTTGTCATAACATCAGAAGCAGTGAGTTTCATTATGAATGTGTATTCAGCCTTGTTTGCCTGTCCTGGTTTGGGTTGCTACCTCTGAGACCTCATTAAAAATCTCACTCAGCCTTTTGGGGGAACAGGAGGGAATGGCTGTTTCCAGCCTTTCACCTCCTTCTTCCCCTTCAGACCCACTACAATAGTCTTTGAAAATATTGAGTTTCCTGTTGATGTTAAAGACAGCGTAATGTTGTTGTTAATGTTGCTTTGTCTGCTCCATACTGTCTACACCATGCTTAGGATCAGAACAGGGCCTTCTAGGTTGTCTGGACACCTGCTCTGTTGAGTGGCACGGGAAGTGGGAGGACATCGGCCAGTATTTGGAGAAATTTTCTCCTCCAATGATCTGGAAATTCACCCCTGAACAATTGCAGGATCCTGTTAGTGTGAAGACTGGTGAAGGAAAAATGCTCTGGCAGCTCCAGAGACGGCCAGCTCACAGCAACCTGCTGGGCCCTGGCCACTGCCTACTGGACACTACTTGACATAGTACAGCACTGTCAGGGGGAGGAGAGAAGGAGCAAATCCACAGGCACCACGTCCACCCAAACCACAGCTGAGTCAGAGGGAAAAAGAAATAAATCAACCAGCACCATGTCCACACAAACCGTCGAGGAACCAGAAGAACAACTGAAACCAATAGCAGTTGTCCCTGTCCAGAAAAGGAAATCAAAGACTAAATCAGTTCCTATAGTGAATGATGATGAAGAAGCAGGACCTTCACATCCACTGGGGGAGACAGAGCCAGAAATAATCACTCGGTCCCTATCCCTGGGTGAGCTACGTGAGCTCCGGAGAGAGTTCACGCGACAGGCGAATAAGTCCATTCTGACCTGGCTGCTCCGAATCTGGGATGCCGCAGCTAACGGTACAGTTCTAGATGGGAGTGAAGCAAGACAACTGGGATCCCTGTCTTGAGATGTAGTCATTGATCAGGGGATTGGAAAGAGGCAGGAAACTCTCAGTCTCTGGCGGCGACTGTTGTCCAGTGTGAGGGAGAGATATCTTTGTAAGGAGGACCTCCACGTACAGCAAGGACAGTGGAACACGATGGAACAAGGTATCCGGTGCTTAAGGGAATTAGCCATACTGGAGATAATCTTTTCAGAGGACAGAAGATTCCCTAAAAGTCCAAACAGTGTACAGTGCTCATCCCAGATGTGGTTAAAGTTTGCATGGCTCGGGCCAGAAATGTATTCTCGCTACTTAGCAACATTGCAATGGAGAGAGGGAGAGGACAAGGTGGGTGCGTTGGTTAGATTTATGAAGACACTGTCACCTCCCCATTATGAGCCCATCTCTCATCTGTGGAAACCAAACTGGCTGAACATGTCCAAAGCCTGGAAGAGAAGATTGAAGAGGGACACCAGAAGCTAAGAGAGGAAATTAAGGAAGGCATCTTCCATATCTCACCAGGACAAACAGGACAAACAAGCAGGTCTCTGCTATCAGGAGCAGGCGTCCCCCAGCTAAGGAAAGAGGGTACACTCCACATGGCAATCTATGGTTTTACCTCCATGAGCATGGAGAAGATATGAGGAAGTGGGATGGAAAACCCACCTCTTCCTTAGCAGCCTGGGTACAAGAATTGAAAAGAGGAACAAGTACCACAAGGAACTCTTCAAGGATAAATGCTGCTCCAGTCTCTCGTGGGCAAGACTCTAGATGGTACAGGAATGATGATATGTCTAATCCTCTTGAAGGGACCTCCAGGTCATACTTACAAGAAGAGTGCAGTGAGTACCATGACCAGGACTAGGAGTGCCCTGCCTCTAGCCAGGTAGAGGAGAGGGACAATCGGGTCTATTGGACAGTGTGGATTCGGTGGCCTGGCACATCAGAGCCACAAAGATATAAGGCCTTAGTTGACATCGGCGCCCAATGTACTTTGATGCCATCAAGATACGTAGGGGCAGAATCCATCTCTATTTCTGGGGCGACAGGGGGATCCCAACAGCTGACTGTACTGGAAGCTGAAATGAGCCTGACTGGGAAGGAATGGCACAGACACCCCATCGTGACTGGTCCAGAGGCCCCGTGTATCCTTGGCATAGATTACCTGAGGAGTGGGTATTTCAAAGACCCAAAAGGACTTTGTTGGGCTTTTGGCATAGCTACTGTGGAGACAGAAGAAATTAGACAGTTGAACACTTTGCCTGGTCTCTCAGAGGACCCCTCTGCTGTGGGACTGCTGAAGGTTGAGGAACAATTGGTACAGATGGCCACAGCAACAGTACACCGTCGGCAATACCGCACCAACTGAGACTCTGTGCGGTCTATACATAAGATGGTCCATGAACTGGAGACCCAGAGGGTGGTCAGCAAGACTTGTTCACCCTTTAATAGCCCTATATGGCCAGTGCGCAAGTCCAGCGGAGAGTGGAGGCTGACGGTGGATTACCGTGGACTCAGTGAAGTCACACCACCCTTGAGTGCTGCGACCGGACATGCTGGAGCTCCAGTATGAGCTGGAGTCCAAGGCAGCCAAGTGGTATGCCACCATTGACATTGCCAACGCCTTCTTCTCCATTCCTTTGGCAGCAGAGTGCAGGCCACAATTTACTTTCACTTGGAGGGGTGTGCAGTACACCTGGAACCGACTGCCCCAGGGGTGGAAATACAGTCCCAGCATTTGCCATGGACTGATCCAGAACGCACTGGAAAAGGGTGAGGCTCCAGAACATCTACAGTACATCGATGACATCATTGTATGGGGGAACACAGCGGGGGAAGTCTTCGAGAAAGGAGAGAAGATAATCCAGATCCTCCTAAGAGCTGGTTTTGCCATTAAACGAAGTAAGGTCAAGGGACCTGCTCAGGAAATTCAGTTCCTAGGAGTGAAGTGGCAAGATGGAGGCTGCCAGATTCCAATGGAGGTGATTAACAAAATAGCAGCCATGTCCCCACTAACCAGCAAGAAGGGAACACAGGCTTTCCTAGGCACCATGGGCATATCCCCAAGTACAGTCAGATTGTAAGCCCTCTCCACCTTGTGACATGGAAGAAAAATGATTTCCAGTGGGGCCCTGAACAACAACAAGCCTTTGAACAAATTAAACAGGAGATTGCCCATGCGGTAGCCCTTGGGCCATTAAGGACAGGACAGGACGTGAAGAATGTGCTCTACACTGCAGCCGGGAACAATGGCCCTTCACGGAGCCTCTGGCAGAAAGTGCCTGGGTAGACCCAAGGACGACCACTGGGATTCTGGAGTTGGGGATACAAAGGATCTGAAGCCAGCTATACACCAACTGAGAAAGAGATCCTGGCTGCTTATGAAGGAGTTTGAGCTGCCTCAGAAGTGATCGGCACCAAAGCACAGCTCCTCCTGGCACCCCAACTTCCAATGCTGGGCTGGATCTTCAAGGGAAAAGCTCTTTCTACACATCACGCCACTGATGCCACATGGGGTAAGTGGATCGCTCTGATCACACAGCGAACTCAGATAGGGAATCCTAATCACCCTGGGATTCTGGAAATTATCACCAATTGGCCCAAAGTTGAGAGTCTCAGACTATCCTCTGAAGAAGAAGAGGAGCGGGTGACACAGGCTGAGGAGGCCCCACCATATAACCAGCCACCAGAAGATGAAAAGCGATATGCTCTCTTCACGGATGGCTCCTGTTGCATTGTAGGGACAAACTAAAAATGGAAGGCAGCCGTATGGAGTCCCACACGGCGAGTTGCAGAAGTGGCCAGAGGACAAGGTGGGTCGAGTCAGGTTGCAGAGCTTAAAGCCGTTCAGCTGGCTTTGGATATCACTGGACGAGAGAAGTGGCCAAGACTCTGTCTCTATACTGACTCATGGATGGTGGCCAATGCTCTGTGGGGATGGCTAGAGCGATGGAGAAAGGCCAACTGGCAGCGCAAAGGGAAACCCATCTCGGCGGCGGAGATGTGGCAGGACATCGCTGGCCGGGTAGAGAAGCTGAGTGTGAAGGTCAGTCACGGAGATGCTCATGTACCCAAGAGTCGGGCTAATGAGGAGCATCGTAACGACAAGCAGGTGGACCGAGCTGCCAGGATTAAAGTCTCTCAGGTAGATCTGGATTGGCAGCACAAAGGAGAATTATTTCTGGCTTGATGGGCCCATGATGCCTCCGGTCACCAGGGGAGAGATGCAACATACAGATGGGCTCGTGACCGAGGGGTGGATCTAACCATGGACAGTGTCTCACAGGTCATCCATGACTGTGAGACATGTGCTGCCATCAAGCAGGCCAAGCGGGTGAAGCCTCTATGGTATGGTGGACGGTGGTCGAAATACAGGTATGAGGAATCCTGGCAAGTTGACTACATCACGCTCCCCCAAACCTGCCAAGGCAAGTGCTACGTGCTGACCATGGTAGAAGGAAGTAGTGCATACTCCGTGCCTCACACCACTGCCCAGAATACCATCCTGGGCCTTGAAAAACAAGTCCTGTGGCGACACGGCACCCCGGAGAGAATTGAGTCTGACATTGGGACCCATTTTAAGAATGGCCTCATAGACACCTAGGCCAGAGAGCATGGCATTGAGTAGGTGTATCATATCCCCTACCATGCACCAGCTGCTGGAAAAGTTGAGCTGTGCAATGGACTGCTGAAAACCACCTTGAAGGCATTGGGTGGGGGGACTTTCAAACACTGGGAACTGCACTTAGCAAAGGCCACCTGGTTGGTCAACACACGAGGCTCCATCAATCGAGCTGGCCCTGCCCAGTCAGAACCCTTGCATACTGTAGACAGAGACAAAGTCCCCGTGGTGCATATGAGAGGTATGTTAGGAAAGACTGTTTGGATTAGTCCCACCTCAAGCAAGGGCAAACCTATCCGAGGGATCGTTTTTGCTCAAGGGCCTGGTTTCACTTGGTGGGTAATGCAAAAAGATGGGGAGGTGCATTGTGTACCACAAGGGGACCTAATTTTGAGTGAGAATCGTCTGTAATGTTTCACTGTCTATATATATATGTATATAGTTTTAAAAGGTGTTAATTTGGGCATGGCACAGATGGCATAGAATAAGGAGTGGATAATGTCCTAGTTAGAACAGCTGGGACCAGCTCATCACTGTGTAGGTGTAACCCAAAACTGTGTATTCTATACCATTCCCTGCCATTTCCCAGAAACTGTTAACAATAGACCATTTACAGCAGCTGCCCAGAGCAGCCTGACCCCTCAGGCTATAACCTGGGTGTTAAGAGGCCTGTGAGATAGGAGGATGCTCCTGTCTTCACACCCATT
>NW_020930258.1:0-315 GCF_003984885.1 Neopelma chrysocephalum | reverse complement strand
AGGATCTTCTTCCAGGAGGATCCAGAGGGAAGGAAGAGGTTCAGGACAGTTTTCCAGGAGGATCCAGAGGGAGGGAAGGGGTTCAGGCCCCTCTGGAGGTGTTTCCTGCTGCACTTCTAATCCAGAGGTTCCGGGTTCGAGTCCCGGCAGAGATGATCTCCAGGCAGGTGTCCCTTTTCTTTTACTGCCCATTCCCTCGGAATTCCCAAAGGATTCCATGAAGAAACGATCCCGGTGAAAAAAAAAGGGATTTTTGGGTCACGGCTGCTGCTCGGGAGGGTTTTGTGCTTCCCCTTTTCCAGCGTCTCCTCCGTC
>NW_020930257.1:0-361 GCF_003984885.1 Neopelma chrysocephalum | reverse complement strand
AAATTAGGAAAACCCAGGGAATTGTCTGGTTTTATTAATCCCAGGAACTGACCCCAAGCATCAGAAATTAGGAAAACCCAGGGAATTGGCTGGTTTTTTATTGGGATTGAGAAGGGAAATCCAGGGGAAGGGAATTCTGTGCAAGAAGGGAAATCCAGGTGAGAAGGGAATTCCAGGGGAAGGGAATTCCAGGTGACAAGGGAATTCTGTGCGAGAAGGGAATTCTGTGCGAGAAAGGAATTCTGGGTTAGAAGGGAATTCCAGGGGAAGGGAATTCTGGGTGAGAAAGGAATTCTGAGTTAGAAGGGAATTCCGAGTTAGAAGGGAATTCCAGGTGAGAAGGGAATTCCAGGGGAAGGGA
>NW_020930256.1:0-735 GCF_003984885.1 Neopelma chrysocephalum | reverse complement strand
GAAGGGAATTCCAGGTGAGAAGGGAATTCCAGGGGAAGGGAATTCTGTGCGAGAAGGGAATTCTGGGTGAGAAGGGAATTCCAGGGGAAGGGAATTCCAGGTGAGAAGGGAATTCCAGGTGAGAAGGGAATTCCAGGTGAGAAGGGAATTCCAGGGGAAGGGAATTCCAAGTGAGAAGGGAATTCCAGGGGAAGGGAATTCCAGGGGAAGGGAATTCTGGGTGAGAAGGGAATTCTGGGTGAGAAAGGAATTCTGAGTTAGAAGGGAATTCCAGGTGAGAAGGGAATTCCAGGGGAAGGGAATTCTGTGCGAGAAGGGAATTCTGGGTGAGAAGGGAAATCCAGGTGAGAAGGGAATTCCAGGGGAAGGGAATTCTGTGTGAGAAGGGAATTCTGAGTTAGAAGGGAATTCCAGGGGAAGGGAATTCTGGGTGAGAAGGGAATTCTGGGTGAGAAAGGAATTCTGAGTTAGAAGGGAATTCCAGGTGAGAAGGGAATTCCAGGGGAAGGGAATTCCAAGTGAGAAGGGAATTCCAGGGGAAGGGAATTCCAGGGGAAGGGAATTCTGGGTGAGAAGGGAATTCCAGGGGAAGGGAATTCTGGGTGAGAAGGGAAATCCAGGTGAGAAGGGTATTCCAGGGGAAGGGAATTCTGGGTGAGAAGGGAATTCCAGGGGAAGGGAATTCTGGGTGAGAAGGTAATTCCAGGTGAGAAGGGAAATCCAGGTGAGAATTCC
>NW_020930255.1:0-500 GCF_003984885.1 Neopelma chrysocephalum | reverse complement strand
TAATCCCAGGAATCCAGCCCAGGCACCGGGAATGAGGGAAAACCCCAGGGAATTGTCTGGTTTTATTAATCCCAGGAATCGACCCCAAGCATCAGAAATTAGGGAAACCCAGGGAATTGGCTGGTTTTCTATTGGGATTGAGAAGGGAAATCCAGGGGAAGGGAATTCTGGGTGAGAAGGGAAATCCAGGTGAGAAGGGAATTCCAGGGGAAGGGAATTCTGTGCGAGAAGGGAATTCTGGGTTAGAAGGGAATTCCAGGGGAAGGGAATTCTGGGTGAGAAGGGAATTCTGGGTGAGAAGGGAATTCCAGGTGAGAAGGGAATTCCAGGGGAAGGGAATTCTGTGCGAGAAGGGAATTCTGGGTGAGAAGGGAATTCTGGGTGAGAAAGGAATTCTGAGTTAGAAGGGAATTCCAGGTGAGAAGGGAATTCCAAGGGAAGGGAATTCTGTGCGAGAAGGGAATTCTGAGTTAGAAGGGAATTCCAGGTGAGAAGGGAAT
>NW_020930254.1:0-1465 GCF_003984885.1 Neopelma chrysocephalum | reverse complement strand
TAGTTTGCAAGTATTCCTTATTTTCCAAAGAAAGATGATCTATTTATTGTAGGAAAGAATAAAAAAAACAAAGAAACAAACCCTGTAATTTGTTTAAACATGCAGGAAAAAAAATCCCCCTTCTCCACAATGATTTGTGCTCTGAACTGGCAAACTGATGGTGCTCATGTTAAGAGTAAAAACACTTCAGTTAAAAATATTTTTAATGACAATTTTTTACATTGACTGTGTTGAGAAAACATAAAATACTGCATAAATCTCTGAAAACTAAAGCAGTGAAGTTGCTCATTTTGACTCCTACAAAGTAAACAACTTCTAATTTGTGGGTTCACCTATCACTTCTCAGGCATTTTATCTTTCTGATTTCATATAAGATAATACATGTACTTGTGAAAGAAAAAATGCCTGATCAATACATTTGAAGAAACTTATTTTAAAACTGTGATCTCTGTGTTAAGGAAGAAAAAAAAAAGCAGGAAACAATGACCGACAGGGACTTTCTACATTGTATAACTGGCATTATATAGGCCTGAGGACCTGTCTATATCTAACTATGCATCTCTAAATGCTTAAAAAATAATGGCCTATTTCTAAGGAATAATATAAAGATTAAAGTTTTAAAATAAGTTTCTTCAAATGTATTGATCAGGCATTTTTTCTTTCACAAGTACATGTATTATCTTATATGAAATCAGAAAGATAAAATGCCTGAGAAGTGATAGGTGAACCCACAAATTAGAAGTTGTTTACTTTGTAGGAGTCAAAATGAGCAACTTCACTGCTTTAGTTTTCAGAGATTTATGCAGTATTTTATGTTTTCTCAACACAGTCAATGTAAAAAATTGTCATTAAAAATATTTTTAACTGAAGTGTTTTTACTCTTAACATGAGCACCATCAGTTTGCCAGTTCAGAGCACAAATCATTGTGGAGAAGGGGGATTTTTTTTCCTGCATGTTTAAACAAATTACAGGGTTTGTTTCTTTGTTTTTTTTATTCTTTCCTACAATAAATAGATCATCTTTCTTTGGAAAATAAGGAATACTTGCAAACTAGACAGAACCTGTACACTGGATGTGGGGGACTATGATGAAATTGTAACCAGGTTCTGTTTAGTTTGCAAGTATTCCTTATTTTCCAAAGAAAGATGATCTATTTATTGTAGGAAAGAATAAAAAAAACAAAGAAACAAACCCTGTAATTTGTTTAAACATGCAGGAAAAAAAATCCCCCTTCTCCACAATGATTTGTGCTCTGAACTGGCAAACTGATGGTGCTCATGTTAAGAGTAAAAACACTTCAGTTAAAAATATTTTTAATGACAATTTTTTACATTGACTGTGTTGAGAAAACATAAAATACTGCATAAATCTCTGAAAACTAAAGCAGTGAAGTTGCTCATTTTGACTCCTACAAAGTAAACAACTTCTAATTTGTGGGTTCACCTATCACTTCTCAGGCATTTT
>NW_020930253.1:0-387 GCF_003984885.1 Neopelma chrysocephalum | reverse complement strand
TATTGAGGATTGATTAGAAACACGAGGCCATATGAATATAGCTAAGGTTATGGATGAGCTGCTAAAGTGCAAAACGCAGCCTGTCTAGGCCCATGAGAAAGTCTGAGATAACAGGGCCATGAGAAAGCAGCAATGACCTTGTGTATTCTAACTTGGGCTGAAAAACAGGAGCTTGGAATTTGAAAAACAGAAGCACTTAACGAGCCACCTGTGTAAACAATGGAAGGCAGTTGAGATGATATCACCTATTAGTCAAGTACCAATTAAGAGCCTAATCTCTGCAATATGTATGAGCCTATTATGCAGTGTATATTAAGTTGCTTTCTATCTTCAATAAACGAAGTTTTGGATCCTTACATTAAGTGTTCAGAGCTTTCCTCGCCGACA
>NW_020930252.1:0-6300 GCF_003984885.1 Neopelma chrysocephalum | reverse complement strand
AAGTTTTGGATCCTTACATTAAGTGTTCAGAGCTTTCCTCGCCGACAAATGGCGCCCGTGTGCAGGGACCAAGGGGGGGTCCCTAGAAGCCAAGTCGGGCTTCTGGGCTGGAATCAAGTCGGATTCCGAAAGAACCAAGTCGGGTTCTCGTGGCCACGGTCGGACGAGTAACTTCGGTCGGTCTTGTCGTGCAGCGCAAGTAGGCGAAAGGGTTGGACGAAAAAGAGCTCAAACCTGCCGCCACCGGAAGCCTCTTTTTCGGGGATTTTGGACGGCGAAAGAGTTTAGTTCCGCGTCCCACGTTGCGAAAAGAGCTCAAACCTGCCGCTGCCGAAAGCCTCTCGTTCGGGGATTTTGGACGGCGAAGGGATTAAGTTCCGCGCTTCCGGCAACGAAATTGTTGGACCCAGCGCCCGGGAAACTCCTGAAGAAGGGGACCCGCCGACAAAGCCGCAAAGTCTCGTGGAAAGGCTGCACAGCGTGGTAACGCGTGGTTTAGGTAATGGAGAGGCAGGCGGCACTTTCATTACTCCAATGCTTTCTGGGAAAGCGGGGAGTTAAAGGGTTAGATTTAAAAAAGGATTTACCGGAATTGCTTAAGGTGGGGTTTGCGAAAGGGTGTTTTGCGGACCCCAATACGGTCTTTGATGAAAGTGAATGGAAACGGTACGGGGATAAGTTGTGGGAGGATTTACTGAATGACGATAAAGTGGCTAAAAAGTTGGGCAAGCAGTGGCAGGCTGTTTCTAATGCTTTGCAACAACATAAAGCCGAACAACAGGCTGCTCGAGCCGCTGCACAGCGTTTGGGAGACATCGGCAATCCTTTCGCTGAGTCTCCGTGCCCGCTGCCTCCCTCGACTAATGTTATACATATCCCGCCTGACTCCCAGAGGCAGGCTTTTATTACTCCCACTGCCCCTTCCCTAGAATTCCCTAGCCCGTCCCCTGAGTCCCAGCAGATCTCGTCTACCGGGGCTGCGTCACCCCCCTCACCCGATACATCAAGTAATGTCGCGGTAGAGCGACGAAAGCTCTGGCAAGGCATTGCCGCAGACGCTTTGCAAGCGGGAGACAAAGAAGCGGCAGAGGTTTTAACTAATGCCTTCCCGGTAGTTTATACTCCGGCACAGGAAGGTGGTTGGGTAGCGACTATCACTGCCCTCGATTGGAAACTGTTGTCGCAATTGCGTGCTACCGTTAGTGACAGTGGAATCCAGGGCGAGCCTGCCCGACAAATGTTGAATTATATTTGGGGTAGCAACTTGCTTCTACCAGCAGACATTAAGAGTATTATGAAGTTGGTTCTTTCACAGCACCAGCAAATGCTTCATAATGCACACTGGCAAGCACTTTGCCAGGAATCTGTAGCGATTCAGAGACCGGCAGATGACCCTTTGAACGGGGTTACGCTGGACGAATTGATGGGTTTGGGACCGTACACCAGGTTGGAGGCACAAACGTTGATAGGGCCCGATAAGATCAGGGAATCTATGCGCCTAGCCCGTCTCGCTCTAGATCAGATCAAAGCTCCGGGAGGAATTCCGTCATATATGGGGATCAAGCAGGGAAGAGAAGAGCCTTTTGGATCTTTCGTAGACAGAGTTGCTAATGCCATTCAGTCAGCAGGGGTTCCTGAATATATGTACGGAGCGCTGCTAAAACAGTGTGCGCTGCAGAACTGTAATTCTACAGCTCGCAGTGTCATTGTCACACTCCCGGGCAATTGGTCAATTGAGGAGCTATTAGAGCGAATGGCGCACGTACCCCAGGGGCCTAATGCCATGTTAGTGAATGCAGTTAGGGAGCTGGGTGAAGGCTTAAAGGAGCAGGCGAAGGCTACTAGCTCTCAGGTTTTAGCCGCGCTTGCGCCCTTACAAGCTCCGACCGGAGCCACGCAGCGAAATAGAACAGCACAAAGACAATGCTTTCGGTGTGGAGCGTACGGACACATGCGAAGAGAGTGCCAGGCCGGTCCGGTGTGGTGTCCTCGCTGTCAGCAAAATACGCATGTTCCTGCTATGTGCTGGCGTGGATCGGGAAACGGGAGAGCCAGCGCGAAGGGGTCCCGCGCCAAGACACAAGTGACGGCTCCAACCACTCACAGCTTCCCGGCTCAGACTTCGCACTGCGACCCGCAACCAGAGGGAGTCTCGGCTTGGACCTGGCGACCACAATAGACTGCACCCTCATAGATCAGCGTCCTCAAAAGCTACCGACAGGAGTGTACGGACCAGTGTTAATTGATGGCAAACCGGTGGGGGCTTTGCTAATCGGTCGGTCCTCGGCCACAATGGCTGGATTAACTGTTTTAGTAGGACTGATCGACGCCGATTACACTGGAGAAATATTGATTATGGTAAACACACTATTTCCACCTTTGCATATCCCAGCAAAGTCCCGTATAGCACAACTAATACCACTACCTCAAATCACATCTGGACTATCGGACAAGCCCGAACGTGGAGATCAGGGCTTTGGATCTACTGGTGCATCGGCTCTGCTAACAATAGGCCTGGCCAGACGACCACAAAAAGCCATCCAGCTGCAGTGGAACTCGCAAACTGCACATTTAATTGCTCTTCTGGATACGGGAGCTGACGTCAGTATTGTTGCAGCTTGCCGGTGGCCCACATCGTGGCCTTTAGAGAACGCAGGAGCAACAGTTGCAGGAGTGGGTGGACTGACTCTGGCAAAAAGGTCCCCTCCGATAACTATCGTGTTAGATGGAATGACTGTGAACTGTAGCGTGTCTATTCTCCCCCTGCCCGATGGAGTACAAGCATTAATAGGGAGAGACATTCTTGCACAGATGGGGATGGTTCTGACCAACGAACCAAGATCCCCTTTAGCGTGACGGCCATTGCCTGGACTTTCCCGATCCCACTCCAATGGAAGACAGAAACACCGGTGTGGGTAGAGCAATGGCCTTTAAAAAGGGAAAGTCTTCTACAGGCACATGCACTGGTTTCGGAGCAATTACAACAAGGACATTTACGTTTGTCAACAAGCCCGTGGAATACTCCTATTTTTGTGATTAAGAAGAAATCTGGGAAATACAGGCTTCTGCATGATTTACGTGCAGTAAATGCCCAGATGCATACGATGGGGGCATTACAACCAGGACTGCCAAATCCAGCTATGATCCCACAAAATTGGTTTCTGTTAATAATCGATCTTAAAGACTGCTTCTTCACTATTGCTTTACATGAGCAGGATCGTCAGCGTTTCGCATTCACTGTTCCTGCTATAAACAAAGAAGGACCAGCGCAACGTTATGAGTGGACAGTGTTGCCCCAGGGAATGAAGAATTCTCCGACGCTTTGTCAGCTCTATGTGGATGCTGCATTACAGCCAATCAGAAAATCATGGCCCTCGACAGTAATTTACCACTACGTAGACGATTTATTGTTTGCCCAGCCGACTAACTTTACAAAAAATCAGAAACAGCAATTGGTTAGTCAGTTGCAACAGCAAGGCTTAGTCATAGCCACTGAGAAAATTCAAGAATCCAGTCCCTGGCATTATTTAGGCTGGCAAATCACAGACTCTGTCATTCGACCTCAGAAATTGTCTATCAATATAGAGATTGCCACCTTACACGATGCTCAGAGACTTTTAGGGGATTTACAGTGGTTGCGTCCAGTAGTGGGAATACCTAATGAGTGGCTAGAACCCCTCAGACCACTATTAAAGGGTACAGATCCTTCAGCAGCAGTGACTGTCACCCCGGAACAGCGAAACATCTTGCATCAGATTGCAGCCAGTATTGCTGATCGCGTCACACATCGACGGATAGAGGGTGTGCCTGTCGACTTTACTATCTTGGCAGGAGAAAAGCATTTTATGGGAGCCCTCACGCAGCAAAAAATAAAAACGGGGGACAATCAAAAGCAGCTTGCAACATCGACTAAGGGGCAACAAATCGTGTTAGAATGGCTGACAACATCATTGCAACCACGCAGAACAGTCCAAGAAAGGATTCGGACTTTATCAGACCTCATCAGAAAAGGCAGAAACCGGATTGTGCAAGCGACCGGGTCAGAGCCACATGAGATTCAAGTGCCGATAAAACAGGAGGACTTGGACTGGTATTTAGTCCATTCTCCTGAGCTGCAAGGAGCGCTACTCGTGTCAGATGCCGTCATTAACATCCGTCCTTTGCAGTCACCGACGCTAGCCTGGATGGCTAATCAGGCGTGGCTGCAAGTTCCAAAGCGATCTACAACACCGCTCCAGAATGCAATCACCGTATTCACTGACGCTGGAAAGAGATCGCAGCGTGCCGTAGCCACCTGGAGGCACGAAGGGCGATGGCATCAACACTTCCTGGATGCGCAGTTAAAGGACTCTTTGCAAACATTAGAGCTTGCAGCTGTCGTGTGGGCATTGTCTCACTGGCTAGATCAAGCACTTAATGTGGTGACAGACTCGATGTATGTTGCAGGAGTGGCTAATCGAATTGAAGATGCTAGCATTAGAGAAGTTAAGAATGCCAGACTCATGCAACTATTACAGCAGCTTCACAAAGCAATTGCCTGCCGGTCAGCCAAATATGCTGTGTTGCATATCAGAAGCCATCAATGGAACATAGGGCTGGGAGAAGGAAATGCTAGAGCAGATCGTCTAGTATCAACAGTAACAGAAGCTCCTATCTCTCCTTTCCTTAGAGCACGTGAGGCTCATGCTATATATCATCAAAATGCAAAAGGCCTCAGTCACTCATATGGACTGTCAATCGAGGATGCCAGAGCAATAGTGAAAGCATGCCCTATATGCAGTCAGCAGAATAAAGGAGTAGGCCTCGGAGTGGGAGTTAATCCCAAAGGACTAAAAGCTAATGAACTGTGGCAAATGGATGTCACACATGTTCCTGCTTTTGGTCGATTGAAATACATGCATGTGTCAATAGACACCTACAGTCACTTTGTATGGGCTACGCTGCAACCAGGAGAAAAAGTCCAAGATGTAAAACGTCATCTAACAAATTGTTTTGCTGTTATGGGAGTCCCTAAGACATTAAAGACAGACAATGGACCTGCCTATGCTAGTAGGATTCTGGGACAATTCTTGCAGCAGTGGGACATAAAACATGTTACGGGCATAGCTCATTCGCCTACTGGACAAGCCATAGTGGAGCGGATGAATGGAACAATTAAAAGCTACCTCGAGAAATACAATGACATCAGGGATGCCCGAGAGAGAGTTAGCAAAACTCTTTTTTGTCCTTAACCATTTGTGTATTTTCGGAGATGATTCAGTGCCTCCTGTTGTCAAACATAATCAGAAGGAGCAGGTGTCAAAAGGACCACCCATGAGAGTTCACTATCGGAATCCTAAAACTGGGATGTGGGAAGGTCCGGCAGAAGTCATCTTTATAGGTCGAGGCTACTTTTGTGTGTCCACTTCTACAGGCACCTTGTGGGTTCCCAGTCGTTGGGTCAAGCCAGCAATTGAGAGCCCTGGAGGACGAGGAGGAAAAACATCTGCAGTGCCTACAGCCTCACCTGACCTTGGACCACCACCTCCAGGCTCTTCAACACCTGATTCCCCTGCACCTGCTGACGAAGGAGACACTGGAACAGCATCTGAATTGACTGAATAACTGTACACAAAAGAACTGCAAGGCTTACGTGCCCAGACGTGATTTACTGTTTTGTATTCTAGCAAAGATGTTAAGATTTCTGTCTATTTCATTGAACGACTATGTAATAAGTTTCCCTTTTTATGAGTATGATTGCCAATGTCGAGGTTCCTCACACCATTGATTACTCACTAAGCAGTGGTAGAAGAAAGCTTATCTGTCTGATTAACTTTATCTGGTTAAAAAACTATAGCGTTATAAGGTACTAAAGGGTCATTATAATTTCTTAAGAACGCAGTGACATGAAACTCAGGAGTATGCTTGTGTGAGATGTGTTTGAGTGATGGTGGCCACCGCGTGAAAGTAAATGAGTGAAAGTGCATGCATGTATGTGTACAAACATACGGACACAAATTCTCAAACACACTTTAGTGCACAGACCACACAATGAAAGTGACAATAACAACTAGTCCTATAGACTCGTGGCTTCAATCTATCTTTGGTTTTATATCTGAATGGGCTCTAAGTTATATTAAGGAAGGCCTACGATGGGTATTGACAGTTATTGTAATCTTAGTGATAACTCATGTTGCCTTTTCTTGTATTGCTAGACGTGTGAAAACTACGACAAAGAAAGCGTTGCTGTCCCAAAAAATAAAAACGGGGGAAATATTGAGGATTGATTAGAAACACGAGGCCATATGAATATAGCTAAGG
>NW_020930251.1:0-566 GCF_003984885.1 Neopelma chrysocephalum | reverse complement strand
TTTGAATATCTCCAACAATGGGGATTCCACAGCTCCTCCAGGTCCCATTTCTGTGTGTGACCACCCCTAAGGTGAAGTTTTTCTTCCCCTAACAAATAACTGCAGTTTCCCTGGTGGCAGCTTGTGCCTCCTGTCCTCTCACTGTGCACCTCTGAGCAGAGCCTGGCCCTGCCTTCCCTCTACTCTCCCATTTCGTAGTTTCACCCTGCAGTACGATCCCCCTTCATGGATCTCTTCTTCAGGCTGAACAAGCCCAGCTCTCTCTGCCTTCCCTCCTCTATCCTTGTGCTCCAGCCCCCTCGTCATCTTGGTGACCTTCCACTGGACTCACTCCACAGTGTCCATGCCTGCCTTGCCCCAGGGAGCCCAAAGCTGGACACAGTGCTGCCAAGTTGGGCTCCCTAAGTGCTGTACAGGGGGAACAGTCCCTTCCCTCAGCCTGTTGGCTCCACACTTGCTCAAGGAGCCTTGAGTACTGTCAGTGTTCCTTATCAGAAGGGCACACTGCTGAACTGGGCTCAACTCATTGTCTGCGAGGACCACCTGCCCCTGCCCAGGTCCTTTTC
>NW_020930250.1:0-7343 GCF_003984885.1 Neopelma chrysocephalum | reverse complement strand
TGTCTGCGAGGACCACCTGCCCCTGCCCAGGTCCTTTTCCGCAAAACTGCTTAGGAAGACACCACTGTCCCCAGCCACACTGCTATGAAATTACACCATTCCAGAAGCAGGATGCTGCATTTGTTTTTGTTGACTTTTATGAGATTCCTGTCAGCCCATTTTTCTGCAAGTCAAGAATAAACCTTTAGACCTTTAATTTCCACCTTCTTGCTTTAATAAATAGTTCTGAATTCAAAGGCAGGAAAGACACTTCTTTGCAAAAGGAAAACACCACACTTGCTAACATTCAAGATGTTTTCCAGCAACTGGAATATTGATTATACTAGATGTCTTACTGCAAGTTTTTCAGACAGTATTCAGGTGCCTTATAGATTTTTCAACTCTTCTCCCTAAACTACCACCAGAACTATTTTCACCAATGCTTTCATCTAGCTCAGGTCAAACAAATATAGTTGATTATAGCTAACTTTCTGATTTGGAAAGATTAGATCTGCACAAGTGGTCATGAGCCATCCTCTCTCTAAATCAGCAACAGAGCTAATAAACGTTACTGGAATCACCATGCTGACAGCCAGGGGTATTATTTGTCTACATTAAGCACGGGCCTTCCAAAAGGGTTAGTTTTAAGTCCAGCTTAGCAGTGGCTAATATAAACTCAGACAATTCTTAGATCTTGTTTTGTCATGTGCCTTATAACAGGATAATGCAGAAGGAACACAGATCCTGTAAGCAGCCTGCTCAGGTACAAGAGGGCTGTTAGTCCAGAGCTTCTGGACAAAAGTGGGATGGCACTTAAAGTTGTGTCTTCCTAATTTCATCTTGGTTAGACAAGCCTGAGCAGTATACCGTGGGTTACCACATAGCTCCTAAAGACGTGTAACCTCTGTTCACTCAAAATTTCTGATCTTTCTCACCCCCTCATTCTCTCCCTCTTCCTCATCCTACAGGACCATATGCTGTTACCTCAAAGGTCAAGCTCACCCATAAGAACAGCTGCTTGTATCAGCAAGTCATTCAGGTTAACTTATGTGGTTTTGCAGATCACCAACCAAAATACGGAATACCAAATACTTAACTAAACAGAGGAACCAATTCACTGGATTGTAGGAATTATGCTGTAAGCAATCAAATCAAGATGTTGGGACTATTTTTGTTAGTCAATGGTGAGGACATTACCTTAAGCATCTGGAAGGTGTATGCCTGAAGAGGTATAACTGTTTATTCAGTTAGCTTTTATCCAGTTAACCCATCTCTATTTTTTTATCAGCCTCTTTGTACAGGATTTAAATCCTTAATAATCTGTGTTTCTAATTCAATAGAATCAGGATAAGCAGGGCATTTTATTTACCATTTAGTATTGTCTTGCATCCTTTCTCCTAGTTGCAGAAAGAAATGGAATCTTGTATCAGCTGCATCCAGACTGGTATGGATTAGCAGTAAAACAGCTCACATTTCTTCTCTGTTGAGGACTATATTGAGTTGTTAAGAGATTTAAACAAAGCATTTAAAGGATGTCAAGTTCATTCCCATTCCATCTGTGCAATTCCAAAGTGGCAAGTAATGCATGTATACAATAAACAGAAGTATGCTATCCTTTTCTAAGTTTCAGTAGAATTTACACTATAAAAAAAAAGTTTATACTTGGGAGTTCCTCATCTTAAAAACACCTCCTGACCCACATAATTAAAACTGGCTAGTATATTTACATTAAAATCAAAAGGCAGTTCAAGTATTTGTAAAATATCAATCTGAAAATCCAACAAAACTTAAGTAACTTTCTGCTCTTAAGCATGACTTGGAAGTTTTTAATGTTTTTAATTGCAAATGAAAAAGTGTTTTTTCTGCTAAGACAGTTCAGAGAAAAACAAACAGCAAAACAAGATCAACCTCACAGAAGACATAAACTCTTGTCCTGGTGCAAGGACATTTCAGCAGTATTATCTTCCAAGCAGAGAAGCCAATAGTTTCTAGCAGATGAGATAAAGACAAACAACCTCGTTTATGTATAGGTTTGGGTTTTTTTTTTACTATACAGGTAAGCAAATATTAGATCAAAACTGATTTACATTTTTGTGAAAGTCATTTATTGAATACAAAAAATCCCCGTTACATTCAGCCTTATTATAAATGATTACACATAAAGAAATTCAGAAGTCTATGAAGATGAACAGTCTAACTGGCTGAACAATTTCAGAATTTAGATCATTTATGAACCCTTATTTCTCAACTGTACAATAATAAAATTCAGAAAAATACACTTTGTCTTTCCAGCAATACTAGTCAGAGGGAGTCTGTGCTCGTGGTGTTAATGGCAGCCCACAATTCGACAACTGTTAGTTTCATGATTTTAAGTGTAGGACTTCCCATATTAGCAACAAGGTGTAGAGGAGAGAAAACCTAAACAACAAAAACTTATGCAACAAGTTTACTTCCATCCTAAAAGCTGCCAAAGTTCAAGACTGCAGGCTTAAAAGTACCATTGTCCATGTTGAGGCACCAAGGCTCAGGTTCAGAAAAGCCTTCCCATACAGAGGAGAGGTTAACCACGCATATATACATCAGCGCTGTCTCATTCGGAAGCCCCACTGTGGATTTCCAAAGCTGTCAAGCCTCCCAGCTGTACATTTCGGATACCCACTTCTGAGATGCTGGGTCACCAAGTCAAGATGCTAACGTAGAAGATTTTTTGCAAAGTAAACTTTAGAAATTTTCCTATCAGCTTTGGAGGGATTTTATTTATTACATCCAAGACATTGAAACAATGTCTATAGTCTTTGTACAAAGTTAAACTACAGGTATAAAATTACAGTTTAGTTTCTGTACAAGGTAAGATGGACAAATATGGTGAAACCTCGGCTCATTTGTAATTTCATGAAACTTCTGCATACCACTTTCCATCACCACCTCACTGCTGAACACTGACATTTCATGTCATAAATTCAAAGACAACAAGATTAAAAAATTGATTTGCACAAAGAAACTCAAAATAACTTTATATACACAACAAAAAGCCTTTTCAAAGTACGAAAATAACATCTATATGCCAATTAGTTACCACGCTTTGATAGTTCTCTCAATGCCTACACATGCAAGACTGTATTCTATATTCAAAATAATTCTGCACCTGTAGAATGTATCAGAATATGAGATTAACATGTGATTAACTCTTGTTATTTTCAGAATGAATATGAATTCAGAATATCTTTGCAACCAGTACTGTAATATTCCAGTCTCTGCATGTATACGTGTAGATAAGCAGCTTTCATCTTACTTGATTTTAAAGTCTCCTGCAAGCTAGTAATCCACACTAAAAAGCTATGATGGCTTCTAATGAATCTAGTTGTACAACGCAATTCAAAATGTACAAAACTATAAAAAAAGGGAACATTTATTGCCATGCATGAAACTTAAGTATGTTCAACTAAAAATTGCATCAAATGCAGTTCTGTTTAAAAAAAAAAAAAAAGATACACAAAGCAATTTACATTAACACTCTTAACATTAGATCAGCAGAATTAGCTCTGACTAAATACCGCAAGGGTAAGACACATTCTTTTTGCTGGTGCCTATCAGATCTTCAAATCCATGGGAACATTAAACCAGGAATCTTCATTTCCCACAGTCAAATCAGATCATGAGATCAACTGAAAAAGAGAAATGTATTAGTTTCCTCCTTTCTCTCAATCCAATTACATATAACCTCTCCTTTTGTATCAAACTATCAAGAAAACACTCCGCTTTTGCTATCACAAAAAAACCCCAAGAACATCCCTACAGCAGACAAATTGCTCTCTTATGATAGTGACACATGTATGCACATCCCACAGACACAGCTATGCTAGATAGCCATATATCAACATCTGCAAATGAACCCACAGGAAAAAGAAAAGCTACTTTATTAACTCCTCTGAACGACCCTCGCTTTTACAGTTCCATTTGTAGTTTTAGGGCAAGCAAAAGTAAGCACATTTTTTTTTTTACAAATTACCAACCACAGATTGGACAATAAACCCTGTGTCATGAGTACAGTAGATAATGCCTAATATTCAGCAAAGCAAACTCAAAGGCAAGATCAGTATAACTGTACTTACCAGGAGCACAGACAGAGAGAAAAGCTATCTGTCTTTATTCCCTTTTGCCTTAACTTACAGGTCTGCAGAGCCTGTACAACCTCATGCATCGTTATGTATGAATGTATGAATGTATGTGGCTGGTGCATGAATTAAGAGTGCACTTTGCAGCCAAGATTGTAATTTAAAGCAAACTCATAGCTTTCAGAGTAATAGTTATCAAAAATTATGATACTTTAATTTTAGTTCTGCTTACCAAAAAATTCACAAGAGTAGTAGCAGCATGCTAAGAAAATAGAGTATGAAGCAATTGTTTTTTTTTAAAGAGGGATACAAAAGGGAAAAAAACACCCCAAAACCAAAAATCAGAGGTTTAGCTTTTAGCAGAGCACTAAACTTCCAATATTATACAGGAGGCTATTAAAATCAGTGTAACAAGATGCCAGGCCAGTTGCTAATAGGCTGAAGAAAAAAAACCCAACCCAACCCAGAACATTTTCTAAATGATAAAGTCTTTACCTCTTTGACTGTTTTTTTAATGAAGTCTTTTCTGTCAGATAAATCATAACTAGGATATTTTTCATAGACCTAAAAAAAAGTAAAAACAAAAAACAAACCTCAAATTACTTTCATTCAATACATTGTATGAATAGAAGGAGCTTAAATGAAATTAGGGCAAAAACTGACGTGTGTACTTCAGTATCACAGTAGCCAAAATACCCTCTGTTAGTTATGGAAAGAGACAGGCTTATTTTCCTGTCCTTATTTTGACCACATAAATATTTAAATACATGTATTGTTTTATATTTGGTCACTGACTAAACTGGTACTGTAATTTTTCACACCAACAAACTGAAATGCCTAGCTTGCCATGTCACACAAGTAAGAATTCTCTGAGCTTTGTTTTAAGTGCTCTCTAAGTAGTCAGATATCCCTACATTAGTGTGGGAAGCTAAACTATTAATAAAACATAAGTAAGCCTTGGGATCTGATAATAAGTAAAATTGTTATCCTTTCAAGAGACTAACAGAATAGTCAGCATATTTGAGTGCTATTCTACAGCTATTCTTTGGTTAACAGGATGCTAGAGGACTAAACAAACAAAAAACAGATGCCAACACCGGGCATTTTATTACACTATGCCAAATTTCAGACTTCTAGAATTGCTATAAACATGACAAAAAGTTTGTACAGAATATAAACACGCAATTTTCTCATAAGAATAATTTCTAGTTTAACTTCCCTCAAGACTACTTCTTGGTACCAGGAAACCCAAACACGTGAGCTAACTGACTGCAGAAAATACCAAGGTAAATGCATTTTCTGTGTTTTGGTCACTTTTCCCACCTTTCCCTTCTCTGGCCACATGGCTCCTACCTGTCCTGACAAATAATGGATTTCTTGCTGAACTGATCCAACTCACTAACTCAGCTGAGAACTATTCAATTTTTACTGACAGATGGCAGCTGAACAGACTCAAAGAGGACATACGAAGAATGAAAGCAAGGTGGGCAGCAGAAATGTACAGAGAGCAGGACACAGCCCTCCCCTGTAGACAGCAGCAAGCTGCTCCACTGTCTCAACATCTCAAATATTTTCACTGAGAAATGTGGCAGTTGTTTTGGAGGTAATACTGCTAATGTAGCTAATTTTTCTTTGGATATTTCCTTTCTAAAGTTTGTATCAGTGTTGTATACCTTAAGATTAAAGCTCTCGTTGTAGCTGTAAGCAATTAAGTAAATCAATGCAAAACTACTTAGTTTATGAACCATAATGCAGAGTACAAGCCTCCATCTGAAATGATAATAAAAGCCAGTTCACAAACAATACACTGCCTAAAGACAGACTGAAAAATCATATTTGCTTACCTCCTTGCAAATTTGTTTCATTGTGACCTCCTCCAAGTTTGCATTGGCCAACAAGTTCTTGACAGTTTCCTTCACTTCTTCATCTGTAGGTGGTTTCTTCAGTTTTTTAATTAAAGGTTCATCATCTGAACTATCCTCAGACTCACTTTCTAAATATGAAGAACAATTGAAATTATAATAGGTTTTCAATTTCTCTGCTTTCTTCCATCAAAACAGAAGTCATCAGAACTTTCCACAAGCTTCTGATGCAGATGTTCCCCCTTACAACAGACATCTTGCCAGATCATCCATTTAAAAACAAAGCTAATGCTATCAGTACTTCAGTACTACATTTGTTTACAAATTTGCATAGTTGTTGATAAACTATCAGTTTACAAATCAATAAGTACTCTAAAAAGTATGGGATTGATAAATTTAATCTATCAAACTAAACAAAAAAGATTATTACAACAATTCTAATAGAGGTATTATGGCCCTAAAAAATTAAAAAGTACTTATTTGCTTTAAAAAGGAGTTTGGATTTCTTTTTTCCCCCAGCAGTGTTGCACATTACACAATTCTGTAATGCTGTATTACAGACCATGCTATTAGAAACACCATGAGAACAAAAGAAGAGAACTTCATAAATGAAGTTAAGTGAAAGGTCATAGGATATTCCTACAATCTTTTCCAGCAGAAAAAGAATTAGACTGAATGGTTCCAACATCCACTCAGTTTCTCTACTGCCAACAGGACAAAATTCAGAGCAAATGCCAAACAAACTCGATAATGAGCTTACAGAAAGACCTACTTAACATTTTGATTTTTGTACTGTAAGCATACACTCAAAACAGAAATGCAGGAGGAATAAATAAGAAATTATGAATATATTGCATAACTTCTATGAAAAACACATAGGTAGCATTTGTGTATATACTGTATATACACATATACTGATGACAAAATAAGGTGTATACACAACACAGAGAGCCACATTCAGCAGTCAAACTGAAAATACACTGATGTCAGTACAGGCCAGTTTACTCTGCTGAGAAACAAAGTTATGAAAGAAATTTAGCATAATTCTTTGCCTAACAGCCTTTTCTCAATACCCTGACAAGAAGGGTAATTAATCTGAACTGATGCTTGTGCTGTGTCATATATATGCCAATGCTGGCATTAAATGAAGTATGTTTGCAGTATGGATATATACTGCATCAATAACTCATACTACAATTGTGACAGAGACTTGGCTGCTATCTCATGGACAGTCAGACAATTTAAGGTGGGAATGGACATCTAGAGGTCATCTGGTTTAAACCTTTACTTGGAAGAGGGCCAACTCAGAACTGGTTGCTCAGGGCCCTGCCAGGTTGAGTTTTGAATATCTCCAACAATGGGGATTCCACAGCTCCTCCAGGTCCCA
>NW_020930249.1:0-700 GCF_003984885.1 Neopelma chrysocephalum | reverse complement strand
GGAGGAAAAAACAAAAGGGAAGTAACATATTTGGAGTTCTAATTCTCCAGTGGTTTCTCCAAAACCACAACAATGACTTTTCACTGTTTGAAGAGAGTGTTGGTGTTTATAGCTTTGACTTTTATTTATCGAACAATAAACACCAAATGCTAGCAAACAAGAAGGGAAAGATCTTGTCTTCATTCCCTTTCCGTATAATTACAACATATTTCCATTCATTTGCTTACAGACCTGTTGTTTATGCCTTATGTATTACATACCTTATGTATTACAGAGGTATATGTAAGTGTAGATAGAATGGAAATATGTTGTAATTATACGGAAAGGGAATGAAGACAAGATCTTTCCCTTCTTGTTTGCTAGCATTTGGTGTTTATTGTTCGATAAATAAAAGTCAAAGCTATAAACACCAACACTCTCTTCAAACAGTGAAAAGTCATTGTTGTGGTTTTGGAGAAACCACTGGAGAATTAGAACTCCAAATATGTTACTTCCCTTTTGTTTTTTCCTCCCTCCCGCCCCATCTAATAATGAAGTGGCAATATAGAGAAATATAAGTAAAAATAACAATTTACTGAAGCAAATAGCAGTAACTGCAAAGATATGGAGGAAAAAACAAAAGGGAAGTAACATATTTGGAGTTCTAATTCTCCAGTGGTTTCTCCAAAACCACAACAATGACTTTTCACTGTTTGAAGAG
>NW_020930248.1:0-737 GCF_003984885.1 Neopelma chrysocephalum | reverse complement strand
CAATGAAGTATGCAAAGACTTGTGTTTCACCCCGTCATCCATACACACTGGTGTTGCAATTCCACCTTTCTCTCATAAAACATGGACTTTGGAGGGAATGCAGGAAGAAAACAAGGACTGATGGAAATAATTTCATGAAACTAATAAACCATTTGACTACTAGTTTAGCATTGGCCCTTTAATTGCCTGACAAAGTCTTAATTTCACAGAATATTTTTTATTATTTAATCCTTGAAAATTGCAATGTCCGAAGATTACTGGATCAGATAACAGATACAGAGACCTCTATCATCAGCGAAAGCTATCTGAGCAAGTTCAGTACAGGACAAGGTATGCACTTCGATAAATGCAGCACATAGATATGATTACTTTTCTTTAAAAATTGTTGTTTCTTTAGAATTTGTGTTTGAGTCATACCAAAGTCAGCCTAAATACATCTGCTTGTCTATTCAGGTGCTCTTATAATGGCATGATCAGTAACATTTTTATACTTTAACAAGGTTTAGTATTTTTCAAAAGTCGAGTAAATTAGGAGGAAAACGAACTACAGTTGCCTAGGTCTATATGTAGGATTAATATATTTACAAGTAAATGGGACTTTCTGATTTCTCACATATAGTCATTACAAGCACAGTGAATATAGATGTGTGAAATACCCCCACATATTTCTAGTAAAATTAATGGTTAAAAATTTGAGTGTTTGTGTGTATTGAGACTTAGTGATGAGCATTTCCCAC
>NW_020930247.1:0-696 GCF_003984885.1 Neopelma chrysocephalum | reverse complement strand
CAATGAAGTATGCAAAGACTTGTGTTTCACCCCGTCATCCATACACATTGGTGTTGCAATTCCACCTTTCTCTCATAAAACATGGACTTTGGAGGGAATGCAGGAAGAAAACAAGGACTGATGGAAATAATTTCATGAAACTAATAAACCATTTGATTACTAGTTTAGCATTGGCCCTTTAATTGCCTGACAAAGTCTTAATTTCACAGAAGATTTTTTATTATTTAATCCTTGAAAATTGCAATGTCCAAAGATTACTGGATCAGATAACAGATACAGAGACCTCTATCATCAGCGAAAGCTATCTGAGCAAGTTCAGTACAGGACAAGGTATGCACTTCGATAAATGCAGCACATAGATATGATTACTTTTCTTTAAAAATTGTTGTTTCTTTAGAATTTGTGTTTGAGTGTGTTTGAGTCATACCAAAGTCAGCCTAAATACATCTGCTTGTCTATTCAGGTGCTCTTATAATGGCATGATCAGTAACATTTTTATACTTTAACAAGGTTTAGTATTTTTCAAAAGTCGAGTAAATTAGGAGGAAAACGAACTACAGTTGCCTAGGTCTATATGTAGGATTAATATATTTACAAGTAAATGGGACTTTCTGATTTCTCACATATAGTCATTACAAGCACAGTGAATATAGATGTGTGAAATACCCCCCCATATTTCTAGTAAAATTAATGGTT
>NW_020930246.1:0-737 GCF_003984885.1 Neopelma chrysocephalum | reverse complement strand
CAATGAAGTATGCAAAGACTTGTGTTTCACCCCGTCATCCATACACACTGGTGTTGCAATTCCACCTTTCTCTCATAAAACATGGACTTTGGAGGGAATGCAGGAAGAAAACAAGGACTGATGGAAATAATTTCATGAAACTAATAAACCATTTGACTACTAGTTTAGCATTGGCCCTTTAATTGCCTGACAAAGTCTTAATTTCACAGAATATTTTTTATTATTTAATCCTTGAAAATTGCAATGTCCGAAGATTACTGGATCAGATAACAGATACAGAGACCTCTATCATCAGCGAAAGCTATCTGAGCAAGTTCAGTACAGGACAAGGTATGCACTTCGATAAATGCAGCACATAGATATGATTACTTTTCTTTAAAAATTGTTGTTTCTTTAGAATTTGTGTTTGAGTCATACCAAAGTCAGCCTAAATACATCTGCTTGTCTATTCAGGTGCTCTTATAATGGCATGATCAGTAACATTTTTATACTTTAACAAGGTTTAGTATTTTTCAAAAGTCGAGTAAATTAGGAGGAAAACGAACTACAGTTGCCTAGGTCTATATGTAGGATTAATATATTTACAAGTAAATGGGACTTTCTGATTTCTCACATATAGTCATTACAAGCACAGTGAATATAGATGTGTGAAATACCCCCACATATTTCTAGTAAAATTAATGGTTAAAAATTTGAGTGTTTGTGTGTATTGAGACTTAGTGATGAGCATTTCCCAC
>NW_020930245.1:0-696 GCF_003984885.1 Neopelma chrysocephalum | reverse complement strand
CAATGAAGTATGCAAAGACTTGTGTTTCACCCCGTCATCCATACACATTGGTGTTGCAATTCCACCTTTCTCTCATAAAACATGGACTTTGGAGGGAATGCAGGAAGAAAACAAGGACTGATGGAAATAATTTCATGAAACTAATAAACCATTTGATTACTAGTTTAGCATTGGCCCTTTAATTGCCTGACAAAGTCTTAATTTCACAGAAGATTTTTTATTATTTAATCCTTGAAAATTGCAATGTCCAAAGATTACTGGATCAGATAACAGATACAGAGACCTCTATCATCAGCGAAAGCTATCTGAGCAAGTTCAGTACAGGACAAGGTATGCACTTCGATAAATGCAGCACATAGATATGATTACTTTTCTTTAAAAATTGTTGTTTCTTTAGAATTTGTGTTTGAGTGTGTTTGAGTCATACCAAAGTCAGCCTAAATACATCTGCTTGTCTATTCAGGTGCTCTTATAATGGCATGATCAGTAACATTTTTATACTTTAACAAGGTTTAGTATTTTTCAAAAGTCGAGTAAATTAGGAGGAAAACGAACTACAGTTGCCTAGGTCTATATGTAGGATTAATATATTTACAAGTAAATGGGACTTTCTGATTTCTCACATATAGTCATTACAAGCACAGTGAATATAGATGTGTGAAATACCCCCCCATATTTCTAGTAAAATTAATGGTT
>NW_020930244.1:0-2766 GCF_003984885.1 Neopelma chrysocephalum | reverse complement strand
GAATCACCTGAGGGGTAGTTGGAATAATTTCAGAAAGAATTTATCCTTAAGATGGAATAGTTAAAGCGGAGGGAAAACACTCTTGGCTTGCAAGCTCTGAAATAAATGCCTGCAAAAATAGATGGCAAAGCAGGGATATTGCAGGGAATTGCAACCAGACTTGTGGGTCTGCTGCCAGCTTTGGAGGCCGTTTATAGAAGCTTGGCAGCCCTGCAGGAAAAAAGAGCCAAGGAGTTGTTACAGCTTTCGAGAAAGCAGGGAAAACAAAGAGGAGGAAAAGCCCCACAAAGCTCCCGTTTGGACACTCTGTGTATGGTTACACTGAGGATGTTTGGGCAAAGAAAGGGAGGAAAAAAAAATTACAACTTTGTGGTTCCTCCCCCCCCTCAATCTTTAATAATTCAGCAGCAACGCACTGCAGGGCTTGTCTGTGCTTAAACCTGCCTGGGTTAATTGAGCTGGGCATTTAAATTGATGTTAGAATACCTGAGTGTGTGTGCAAGGATTTAGTGCTTTGTGTGAGTTTTTGTGCCCCTGTGAACTACACAGCAGATTTAACTGGATTGATGAATATTCCCAAATGTATTTGGAGAGTCTAAATGACCAGCCTTTCACATTCTCTCACCCAGTGTGTGTGTGTGTAAATGTTCTGTTTTGGGAAGTGTGTTGTGCTGACGGTTCATTTGGGATTATTCATCAATCCAGTTAAATCTGCTGTGTAGTTCACAGGGGCACAAAAACTCACACAAAGCACTAAATCCTTGCACACACACTCAGGTATTCTAACATCAATTTAAATGCCCAGCTCAATTAACCCAGGCAGGTTTAAGCACAGACAAGCCCTGCAGTGCGTTGCTGCTGAATTATTAAAGATTGAGGGGGGGGAGGAACCACAAAGTTGTAATTTTTTTTTCCTCCCTTTCTTTGCCCAAACATCCTCAGTGTAACCATACACAGAGTGTCCAAACGGGAGCTTTGTGGGGCTTTTCCTCCTCTTTGTTTTCCCTGCTTTCTCGAAAGCTGTAACAACTCCTTGGCTCTTTTTTCCTGCAGGGCTGCCAAGCTTCTATAAACGGCCTCCAAAGCTGGCAGCAGACCCACAAGTCTGGTTGCAATTCCCTGCAATATCCCTGCTTTGCCATCTATTTTTGCAGGCATTTATTTCAGAGCTTGCAAGCCAAGAGTGTTTTCCCTCCGCTTTAACTATTCCATCTTAAGGATAAATTCTTTCTGAAATTATTCCAACTACCCCTCAGGTGATTCATACATGAAAGAGACTTTAGGAGAGTTGAAAAAGTTAGTGTCCTACACACAAAATGCTGATTTATTCACTGCTCTTATCTCCTTCCTCTCACTCTCTTTCAGCTGATGTAACAAGCCACATTCACGGTGCTTCCCTAATGCTGCACTGCTGTTCACTTCCCCTTCCAGAGGGAACATTCCCTATGTCTATTTAGCAAGGTGGCTTTTAAAAATAGGGACACAAAATCCAGTGCTGAGTCTGGGATAGTTATGGGAGGTACAGCAGGTGCAAATATTCCCTGACACGGCATTTTCTGGTGACACGACAAAGAAAAACTTCACTTGCAAAGGACTTAAAAGGGCTTTTCAGGGTAATTTTCATCCCAGTGTTTGCCAGATATGGTGACTAAAATATCTTTCACCTTGTAAGTACTAGAAAATGTTTCAAAAAGCCAAATTATACCAGATGAGACTGAGCTTCCTGAAGAGGGGCAGGAAGGTGTCTGTGTCTCCTTAACTACCTGTTGTCCCCAAACTTCCCCCTTTCATCTATTTCTGCTGTCTTTAAATTCTGTATCTTCAACTGGGAATTCTGTGACAGCGAGAAATAGATGAAAGGGGGAAGTTTGGGGACAACAGGTAGTTAAGGAGACACAGACACCTTCCTGCCCCTCTTCAGGAAGCTCAGTCTCATCTGGTATAATTTGGCTTTTTGAAACATTTTCTAGTACTTACAAGGTGAAAGATATTTTAGTCACCATATCTGGCAAACACTGGGATGAAAATTACCCTGAAAAGCCCTTTTAAGTCCTTTGCAAGTGAAGTTTTTCTTTGTCGTGTCACCAGAAAATGCCGTGTCAGGGAATATTTGCACCTGCTGTACCTCCCATAACTATCCCAGACTCAGCACTGGATTTTGTGTCCCTATTTTTAAAAGCCACCTTGCTAAATAGACATAGGGAATGTTCCCTCTGGAAGGGGAAGTGAACAGCAGTGCAGCATTAGGGAAGCACCGTGAATGTGGCTTGTTACATCAGCTGAAAGAGAGTGAGAGGAAGGAGATAAGAGCAGTGAATAAATCAGCATTTTGTGTGTAGGACACTAACTTTTTCAACTCTCCTAAAGTCTCTTTCATGTATGAATCACCTGAGGGGTAGTTGGAATAATTTCAGAAAGAATTTATCCTTAAGATGGAATAGTTAAAGCGGAGGGAAAACACTCTTGGCTTGCAAGCTCTGAAATAAATGCCTGCAAAAATAGATGGCAAAGCAGGGATATTGCAGGGAATTGCAACCAGACTTGTGGGTCTGCTGCCAGCTTTGGAGGCCGTTTATAGAAGCTTGGCAGCCCTGCAGGAAAAAAGAGCCAAGGAGTTGTTACAGCTTTCGAGAAAGCAGGGAAAACAAAGAGGAGGAAAAGCCCCACAAAGCTCCCGTTTGGACACTCTGTGTATGGTTACACTGAGGATGTTTGGGCAAAGAAAGGGAGGAAAAAAAAATTACAACTTTGTGGTTCCTCCCCCCC
>NW_020930243.1:0-673 GCF_003984885.1 Neopelma chrysocephalum | reverse complement strand
CATGGGAACTACCAGCTGGCATTTGCCAAATCTTTTCCCCATGAAATCACAGAGCAGGGATATGAGGATACATGGGAATTACCAGCTGGCATTTGCCAAATCTTTTCCCCTCAGTCTGATGAAAAGTTTTCGCCCGGGTAAGGTACAAGCCAGATTATCCAAATTGAAGATCCATGAATGAATAAGACTCCAAATGAAGACATACATAGTGCTGAGGTTTCTCCTACTTGTGTTACTGAGGAGAAACCTTTATGAACGATGTCCTGCAATGATAATCAGGTTCCTCAGCACATCCTTCAATCATGTAAGGCCAGGCTGGACGGGGCTTGGAGCAACCTGGGCTAGTGGAAGGTGTCCCGGCCCATGGCAGGGGGTGGAATGAGATGAGCTTTACAATCCCTTCCCACCCAAAGCATCGTGTGATTCTGTCCTAACTGAGCTGTGATTTCTCATACCCACCCCAGAAGTGCCCTGGTCACACATCCCCACCTGTGTCACCACGATGTTGCACTCGGCAGCCCGGCCGGTTCTGATGTGTTCATCCAGGATGTACTGGGGCACTTGGGTGGTTTTGCCACAACCAGTGGCACCACGGATGACAACAACAGAGTTCTGACGCACTGTATCCAGAATTTCACTCTCAAAATTCTTCAGAGGTAAGGCCTCTCTCTCT
>NW_020930242.1:0-728 GCF_003984885.1 Neopelma chrysocephalum | reverse complement strand
AAGTGACAGCAAGGGCATGAAGCATTACCACCTGAAAGACTCTTTCAACCCTTCCCACCCAGTGCTGCCCCCCCATCTGTCCTTTAAGGACAATCATATGGCAATTTTACCTCTTCATGGGATAATTTCTGTGTGCTATCAGACCTGTATTACCACAATTCTGAACAACAGCCTTAATCTTTCTCTGCACGACAGCACATCAGCAAACTTGTACCCAGAAAAACCCTTTTCAATCCCCGAAACAGGCTTCCTACAAATTTTAACCGAACCACACCCCTGCTTTTGCTGCTAACTCAGCGTGGACCCACAAGGAATGAGCTGCAGGGGTAACAAAGCAGTACAGACCCACGGTGCAGAACATGATGCTGGCGTGGGGCCGAGGGAGCACGGACTCGAAGCGCACGCTGTACCCGCAGCTCTGCCCCGGCTCCTCTCCCCGCTCGTAGGACACGCGCTCCGCCACTGACACCGCGCTGATCCGCCGGGGCTGGGGGGGAAAGGGTGCCCTGATTAATGATCAGCTCACAGAACTTTATCACAACAGCACTGAGAGCAAGAAAATAAATTGGAAGTGCTACAGGTGTCCTGCCCTCAGATTTCTTCACGGAGTAATCATTAAACACCAGTGTGCGTAACGACACGGTTTTTTCTCCTGAAATGGATAATTCTACATATGAAATCACAGAGCAGGGATATGAGGATACATGGGAACTACCAGCTGGCATTTG
>NW_020930241.1:0-610 GCF_003984885.1 Neopelma chrysocephalum | reverse complement strand
GAGGATACATGGGAACTACCAGCTGGCATTTGCCAAATCTTTTCCCCTCAGTCTGATGAAAAGTTTTCGCCCGGGTAAGGTACAAGCCAGATTATCCAAATTGAAGATCCATGAATGAATAAGACTCCAAATGAAGACATACATAGTGCTGAGGTTTCTCCTACTTGTGTTACTGAGGAGAAACCTTTATGACAGATGTCCTGCAATGATAATCAGGTTCCTCAGCACATCCTTCAATCATTTAAGGCCAGGTTGGACAGGGCTTGGAGCAACCTGGGCTAGTGGAAGGTGTCCTGGTCCATGGCAGAGGTTGGAATGAAACGAGCTTTACGATCCCTTCCCACCCAAAGCATCGTGTGATTCTGTCCTAACTGAGCTGTGATTTCTCATACCCACCCCAGAAGTGCCCTGGTCACACATCCCCACCTGTGTCACCACGATGTTGCACTCGGCAGCCCGGCCGGTTCTGATGTGTTCGTCCAGGATGTACTGGGGCACTTGGGTGGTTTTGCCACAACCAGTGGCACCACGGATGACAACAACAGAGTTCTGACGCACTGTACCCAGAATTTCACTCTCAAAATTCTTCAGAGGTAAGGCCTCTCTCTCT
>NW_020930240.1:0-720 GCF_003984885.1 Neopelma chrysocephalum | reverse complement strand
AAGTGACAGCAAGGGCATGAAGCATTACCACCTGAAAGACTCTTTCACCCTTCCCACCCAGTGCTGCCCCCCCATCTGTCCTTTAAGGACAATCATATGGCAATTTTACCTCTTCATGGGATAATTTCTGTGTGCTATCAGACCTGTATTACCACAATTCTGAACAACAGCCTTAATCTTTCTCTGCACGACAGCACATCAGCAAACTTGTACCCAGAAAAACCCTTTTCAATCCCTGAAACAGGCTTCCTACAAATTTTAACCGAACCACACCCCTGTTTTTGCTGCTAACTCAGTGTGGACCCACAAGGAATGAGCTGCAGGGGTAACAAAGCAGTACAGACCCACGGTGCAGAACATGATGCTGGCGTGGGGCCGAGGGAGCACGGACTCGAAGCGCACGCTGTACCCGCAGCTCTGCCCCGGCTCCTCTCCCCGCTCGTAGGACACGCGCTCTGCCACCGACACCGCGCTGATCCGCCGGGGCTGGGGGGGGAAAGGGTGCCCTGATTAATGATCAGCTCACAGAACTTCATCACAACAGCACTGAGAGCAAGAAAATAAATTGGAAGTGCTACAGGTGTCCTGCCCTCAGATTTCTTCACGGAGTAATCATTAAACACCAGTGTGTGTAACGACACGGTTTTTTCTCCTGAAATGGATAATTCTACATATGAAATGACAGAGCAGGGATATGAGGATACATGGGAACTACCAGCT
>NW_020930239.1:0-523 GCF_003984885.1 Neopelma chrysocephalum | reverse complement strand
AGTCAGCACTGGTGGCTCTGGTCCTCAATGTTCTTGGTCTCCAGAGTCAAGGCAATGAGTCTTGGGAGCTCCTTTACAGACTTTTTATGCACAAAGCTGAAAACAACTGTTTTATCTCAAACTTCACTTGTAAAGGAGTTCCCAAGCCTCATTGCCTTGACTCTGGAGACCAAGAACATTGAGAACCAGAGCCACCAGTGCTGACTTATAGTATAGTAAACTCGTAGCTCATATAGGATATAAATTAATGAATTCATTTAAATTTAAAACCAGTATAATTTGTTGCTCTTCCACTCTCTACATTAACCTGGATCCACCATGAACTCAGCAAAGAGCTGCAGTTCCTTCCTCAGCTGCAGCATCAGAGCAGTGTTTGCAGATGAACACCTCTAGGGAGTAACAGGAATAATAAGATGCACATATTTATTGGAGAATCCAGGTTAATGTAGAGAGTGGAAGAGCAACAAATTATACTGGTTTTAAATTTAAATGAATTCATTAATTTATATCCTATATGAGCTAC
>NW_020930238.1:0-361 GCF_003984885.1 Neopelma chrysocephalum | reverse complement strand
AAATTAGGAAAACCCAGGGAATTGTCTGGTTTTATTAATCCCAGGAACTGACCCCAAGCATCAGAAATTAGGAAAACCCAGGGAATTGGCTGGTTTTTTATTGGGATTGAGAAGGGAAATCCAGGGGAAGGGAATTCTGTGCAAGAAGGGAAATCCAGGTGAGAAGGGAATTCCAGGGGAAGGGAATTCCAGGTGACAAGGGAATTCTGTGCGAGAAGGGAATTCTGTGCGAGAAAGGAATTCTGGGTTAGAAGGGAATTCCAGGGGAAGGGAATTCTGGGTGAGAAAGGAATTCTGAGTTAGAAGGGAATTCCGAGTTAGAAGGGAATTCCAGGTGAGAAGGGAATTCCAGGGGAAGGGA
>NW_020930237.1:0-735 GCF_003984885.1 Neopelma chrysocephalum | reverse complement strand
GAAGGGAATTCCAGGTGAGAAGGGAATTCCAGGGGAAGGGAATTCTGTGCGAGAAGGGAATTCTGGGTGAGAAGGGAATTCCAGGGGAAGGGAATTCCAGGTGAGAAGGGAATTCCAGGTGAGAAGGGAATTCCAGGTGAGAAGGGAATTCCAGGGGAAGGGAATTCCAAGTGAGAAGGGAATTCCAGGGGAAGGGAATTCCAGGGGAAGGGAATTCTGGGTGAGAAGGGAATTCTGGGTGAGAAAGGAATTCTGAGTTAGAAGGGAATTCCAGGTGAGAAGGGAATTCCAGGGGAAGGGAATTCTGTGCGAGAAGGGAATTCTGGGTGAGAAGGGAAATCCAGGTGAGAAGGGAATTCCAGGGGAAGGGAATTCTGTGTGAGAAGGGAATTCTGAGTTAGAAGGGAATTCCAGGGGAAGGGAATTCTGGGTGAGAAGGGAATTCTGGGTGAGAAAGGAATTCTGAGTTAGAAGGGAATTCCAGGTGAGAAGGGAATTCCAGGGGAAGGGAATTCCAAGTGAGAAGGGAATTCCAGGGGAAGGGAATTCCAGGGGAAGGGAATTCTGGGTGAGAAGGGAATTCCAGGGGAAGGGAATTCTGGGTGAGAAGGGAAATCCAGGTGAGAAGGGTATTCCAGGGGAAGGGAATTCTGGGTGAGAAGGGAATTCCAGGGGAAGGGAATTCTGGGTGAGAAGGTAATTCCAGGTGAGAAGGGAAATCCAGGTGAGAATTCC
>NW_020930236.1:0-500 GCF_003984885.1 Neopelma chrysocephalum | reverse complement strand
TAATCCCAGGAATCCAGCCCAGGCACCGGGAATGAGGGAAAACCCCAGGGAATTGTCTGGTTTTATTAATCCCAGGAATCGACCCCAAGCATCAGAAATTAGGGAAACCCAGGGAATTGGCTGGTTTTCTATTGGGATTGAGAAGGGAAATCCAGGGGAAGGGAATTCTGGGTGAGAAGGGAAATCCAGGTGAGAAGGGAATTCCAGGGGAAGGGAATTCTGTGCGAGAAGGGAATTCTGGGTTAGAAGGGAATTCCAGGGGAAGGGAATTCTGGGTGAGAAGGGAATTCTGGGTGAGAAGGGAATTCCAGGTGAGAAGGGAATTCCAGGGGAAGGGAATTCTGTGCGAGAAGGGAATTCTGGGTGAGAAGGGAATTCTGGGTGAGAAAGGAATTCTGAGTTAGAAGGGAATTCCAGGTGAGAAGGGAATTCCAAGGGAAGGGAATTCTGTGCGAGAAGGGAATTCTGAGTTAGAAGGGAATTCCAGGTGAGAAGGGAAT
>NW_020930235.1:0-383 GCF_003984885.1 Neopelma chrysocephalum | reverse complement strand
CCCCACCATATTTTCTTGACCAGAAGGAACTCCTTGTCCCTGGAACACCATCCTGGACCTGGAAAATCAAGTCCTTGCTGACATGGCCCCCCCGAGAGAATTGAGTCTGACAGTGGGACTTATTTCAGAAATAGCCTCGTGGACACCTAGGCCAGAAACCATGGGATTGAGTGTGTATGTCATATTCCCTATCACGCACCAGCCCCTGGGAAAATTGAACAATGCAGTGGTGTTCCAGGGACAAGGAGTTCCTTCTGGTCAAGAAAATATGGTGGGGAGCCAAACAAACAACACAGAAAGCCGAGACAAAAAATGAAGTACTGGACAGCTCCCCCCCACCATATTTTCTTGACCAGAAGGAACTCCTTGTCCCTGGAACACCA
>NW_020930234.1:0-315 GCF_003984885.1 Neopelma chrysocephalum | reverse complement strand
AGGATCTTCTTCCAGGAGGATCCAGAGGGAAGGAAGAGGTTCAGGACAGTTTTCCAGGAGGATCCAGAGGGAGGGAAGGGGTTCAGGCCCCTCTGGAGGTGTTTCCTGCTGCACTTCTAATCCAGAGGTTCCGGGTTCGAGTCCCGGCAGAGATGATCTCCAGGCAGGTGTCCCTTTTCTTTTACTGCCCATTCCCTCGGAATTCCCAAAGGATTCCATGAAGAAACGATCCCGGTGAAAAAAAAAGGGATTTTTGGTACATGGCTGCTGCTCGGGAGGGTTTTGTGCTTCCCCTTTTCCAGCGTCTCCTCCGTC
>NW_020930233.1:0-990 GCF_003984885.1 Neopelma chrysocephalum | reverse complement strand
AAAATCCCTTCCCTCCTGATGATGTGTTTATCTCCGATCTCCCCGGCTCTGTGTTACTATTTTTTTTTTTGTATAATCAGGCCACACGCACACACCATCGCAGGCTTATAGTGTGGTGAGAATTGTGGGAAGCGAGGAAATGTCTCCTTGGCTCGTCCCCCCCCAGCAGGGCGATCGATCTGGGGTGTCGTGGCCGGTGGCACCTCCCGAGCAGCCGGTCTCCAGGTCTTCCGGGGGCAAGGACTCCTGTCATTTCCCTCCAGAGGGAATGTCTGGCGCTCACCCGCCCGGCTGGAGCGATGTGGGACACACACACACAGCCTCACACAACCCGAGAGTCACTGGAATTGCTGGGGGAGGTTCATCCACGTGAGCCAGGGCTGCCGGGTTGTGTGAGGCTGTGTGTGTGTGTCCCACATCGCTCCAGCCGGGCGGGTGAGCGCCAGACATTCCCTCTGGAGGGAAATGACAGGAGTCCTTGCCCCCGGAAGACCTGGAGACCGGCTGCTCGGGAGGTGCCACCGGCCACGACACCCCAGATCGATCGCCCTGCTGGGGGGGGACGAGCCAAGGAGACATTTCCTCGCTTCCCACAATTCTCACCACACTATAAGCCTGCGATGGTGTGTGCGTGTGGCCTGATTATACAAAAAAAAAAATAGTAACACAGAGCCGGGGAGATCGGAGATAAACACATCATCAGGAGGGAAGGGATTTTCCCCCCTCTATTAAACCTTAGTCATCGCCACTCCCGTTCCTGAAGGCCCGACGGTAAAACACCGATAACACAGGGCGGGGGGCGATGACTAAGGTTTAATAGAGGGGGGAAAATCCCTTCCCTCCTGATGATGTGTTTATCTCCGATCTCCCCGGCTCTGTGTTACTATTTTTTTTTTTGTATAATCAGGCCACACGCACACACCATCGCAGGCTTATAGTGTGGTGAGAATTGTGGGAAGCGAGGAAATGTCTCCTTGGCTCGTCCCCCCC
>NW_020930232.1:0-519 GCF_003984885.1 Neopelma chrysocephalum | reverse complement strand
ATATTATTCATATCTATATCTATATTTATATTTAATTTACATTTATACTTATATTTGTATTTATATTTGTATTTGTATTTGTGTTTATATTTAATTTACATTTATATTTATATTTCTAACTATATATATTTTTATTTATATTATTTACATTTTTACCAATCTATTTTACTTACATTTATATTTCTAACTATATATTTATATTTTATTTATATTTTATTTATATTATTTATATTTATATTTATACAGGTGAACTTCAGCTCTTCCTTCCAATGCAGACTTAACTTTAAAGACTCAATACTTTCCTTTACCTGCTTTTATTCACACACCTTTGGATGCTGCCAAAACCAGCATATTTTTCCCTGGCCATGAATATTCATTGGAAAATTGGCCTCTAACTTGAGTCTGAATGCAAAGATGCCAGAGCTGGTTCATTCAAGAGCTCGTCTGCTCCAGCATCTGGATGTTTGGCAATGATTCATTAGTGAGGGGACAGGATTTTTCAGGGGCTTTTGTGGTTGA
>NW_020930231.1:0-322 GCF_003984885.1 Neopelma chrysocephalum | reverse complement strand
ATATTATTCATATCTATATCTATATTTATATTTAATTTACATTTATATTTATATTTCTAACTATATATATTTTTATTTATATTATTTATATTTATACCTATCTATTTTACTTACATTTATATTTCTAACTACATATATTTCTAACTACAACTTCAAATCCCATCTGATCCATTGACAAAAAAACCAAGGAAGCTTTGGAAGCAGTTCAGTGGGGAAAAAAATAAAGAAAAATTCAAACATACCAATCATATGATGAAAAAAAAGAGGAGAGCTCCCCTAAAATCTACAACTCTGCCTGGCAGCAGGAATTCTGCTCCCCCAG
>NW_020930230.1:0-378 GCF_003984885.1 Neopelma chrysocephalum | reverse complement strand
CTGCCTGGCAGCAGGAATTCTGCTCCCCCAGGAAACAGCAGGACACTGAACCTGGAACACAGGGAGTGGGAATTGCTGCTGGCTGGGACATCGAGGGGGTTGTTATTTCTTTCTGTCCAGAGTTCTCAGAGGGAAATTATCATTTGAATTTTCCCTCTGGGAAACAACAAACCACTGGAAATGTTGGATAGGGAAGCACAGACAGGGAACACACCCTCCCCCTGGATTTTTCTGGCTTCTTTGCAGGTTTTTGGCCATCTGGAACATGGTGCTGAACGGGAACAAGTGGGTGCTTGACTTGCTTTCAGGCCACCATTGTTCCCTGGTTTTCCACTGGGAAAACCTGGAGGAGCATCAGGAAGAGGGATGCTTGGCAAG
>NW_020930229.1:0-1084 GCF_003984885.1 Neopelma chrysocephalum | reverse complement strand
TTCTTTAACACCTCCAGGGACAGTGATTCCATCACCTCCCTTGGCAGCCCATTCCAGTGCCCAATCACTCTTTCTGTGAAGAACCTCTTCCTAATGTCCAACCTAAACCTCCCCTGGCACAGCTTAAGACTATGTCCTTTTGTCCTCCTGCTGGTTGCCTGGGAGAAGAGACCAACCTCCATCTTGCTACAACCTCCTTTCAAGTAGCTGTAGAGAGTGATGAGGTCCCCCCTGAGCCTCCTCTTCTCCAGGCTAAACAGCCACATCTCCCTTAGCCCTCCTCAAAGGACTTATTTAATTAAATTATTTAATTTACTTTGAATTGCTTGTCAGGAACTACACTCTTTTGATAACAGTTATGTTCAGTTTAGGTCTTTATGATGGAATTGAGAGGAAAAGGTAGGTAGGTAAGTCATACTGTTGACTGATAAACAAGGTGGTACTTTCCCCTACACAAAACAACACCAGCTCCCTCAGCCACTCCTCAAGGACTTGTGCTCCAGTTCTGGGCCCCTCAATTTAGGAAGGATACTGAGGTGCTGGAGTGTATCCAAAGAAGGGCAATGAGGATGATGAAGGGTCTGGAGCACAAGTCCTTGAGGAGTGGCTGAGGGAGCTGGTGTTGTTTTGTGTAGGGGAAAGTACCACCTTGTTTATCAGTCAACAGTATGACTTACCTACCTACCTTTTCCTCTCAATTCCATCATAAAGACCTAAACTGAACATAACTGTTATCAAAAGAGTGTAGTTCCTGACAAGCAATTCAAAGTAAATTAAATAATTTAATTAAATAAGTCCTTTGAGGAGGGCTAAGGGAGATGTGGCTGTTTAGCCTGGAGAAGAGGAGGCTCAGGGGGGACCTCATCACTCTCTACAGCTACTTGAAAGGAGGTTGTAGCAAGATGGAGGTTGGTCTCTTCTCCCAGGCAACCAGCAGGAGGACAAAAGGACATAGTCTTAAGCTGTGCCAGGGGAGGTTTAGGTTGGACATTAGGAAGAGGTTCTTCACAGAAAGAGTGATTGGGCACTGGAATGGGCTGCCAAGGGAGGTGATGGAATCACTGTCCCTGGAGGTGTTAAAGAA
>NW_020930228.1:0-2175 GCF_003984885.1 Neopelma chrysocephalum | reverse complement strand
TCTTTTCTAACCCACTTGATTCTGTGATTTACCCATCAGGTGCCCTTGCTTGTGGTCTGTGAGGTACAAGGGCTGGAGCACTCTCAGGCTCTTTGACAGTGTTTCACTTTGTATTCATAATACTATGTCCTTTCACTGACTAAGTGAAATCAGACTTCTGGACACTATTGTGATGTCGTGTGTCTGTGCTCCAGCCAGTCCCATTCAGGCCATGTAGCCTCTCTGAGAGGTAGCTGGACCATCAGCAGGTGTAGATGCTTGTCTGCTTAGCTGAGTCTACAGTCTGAACTGCTGAGTTTTCTAGATTTCTGCAGGTGGAGGATGCAACTCATCTTCCTCCCAGGTAAACATTTTAATCTTAGAAGAAAATTTAAAACATTCTACGGAGATAAAAATTAGCTGCAAAAGGAGAAATATCACAAGCTTGGTGCTTTATGAAGTACCAGTCCAGGTATCTTGGAAGAAACTCTTCTTGGGAGTTTTGTGGGAGGACTTGAGGTGTGGAAAGAAATATTTCTGGCCTTCTCACTGAGAGTTACAGTTTTCATTTCTGAAATTATGTAAGTACATTTGCTTTCAGTCCCTGCTACTATTTATACTTGATAGTTAATTGTATTTCAGTATGTTTTGCGTCTTCTGCCTATGTCTCCTTTCCACAGAAGAACTTCAGTTTAAGGAATTTTATTTCCATCCTTCACTGGAAGATCTGTGATTGCCAAAGGAATGCGTCCAATCTTTCCTAAAAGTATCCATGCTGAGTTTGCTTTTATGTTGGTATCTGCCAGATCCTGTCTGCAGGACTACACTTTCTCTGGGGCATTAGTCTAGAGGATGGCCAAAGAGAGTAAAAGTTGCTCTTTGTGAGTCTAAGAATGCTTTAGTCTATGTCACACAAGTGTGTCTTCATGCGTAAGGTGCTGAGAATCATATCCTCTCTTAAGTTAAGCCCATGAAAACTCATAAAATCAATGGAGATGCATGGGAAGAAGTGAATAAGTAGTATTTAGTTCAGAAATGCTGTGCACTCATCTGTAAGTTTAACAATCTATTGATAGAGTCATCCTGTCTTCCAAAGCATGCCAACACTTCCTATAATATGTTGTGATTATGCTGCACTTTTAGCAAAGGTGGGTCATGTGTTTAAAAATGACATTTGCTTTACCATTCTGCCTAAATTGTGGATAATGTTTTAATAAATGGCATTTTTAAAAAGAAATATATTATTTGATAAAATTATTACTCAAACTGAATTCCATCAATTTGTCACAGTTGTTATGTGCTTAAAAAGCTTCTGCTCCTCTATTATTAAGTGGTAAAAGATTATAATTTGATAAAAATGAATACTAAAATGACTGATTTTTAAAACTATGTTTCAATAAAATTCAGTATAAAAATTCAAAGCAAAATGTAAAAAAAATTTTCTTTTTTATTTTAAATCTACACATTTAAAAATACTTCAGTGAACAAATTAATGTTGCAACAGAAGGTGCATCACCTGTACTACATACTCCTCAGTTCCCAGCACTCTCTTATCCACTTATATGATGAGTCATCAGTCCATACTCACACAATATTTACTTCTTTACTATAATAGATACAGCACTTGCATTGTAAACATTAATATAAGTGCAAAGGAGGTTGTGATACTAGAGGGTAAGACCTAGTACTATGTGAACCCCCTTAGTCAAGGTCATTAGCTTTGGTGGGTATATATAGTTCCATCTCTGGAAGAGCTTTTTTTGCAGCCATAGTTGCATAACAGTGCTTTTCTAACATGACTAAATATATTGCAGCTGATTGTTTCTTGACATGAATTTAACTGTAATGACCATTCATTTTTTAACTCAGAGCAGCAGAAGACTCAAAACTGCAGAAACTTTTTTTTTCTTGTTCAGTTTAAAATAAAATAAAACAATAATTAACTAATGGTCAAGCATTCAAAAGAGGATGGTAAGAAAACTAGAAAATAAGAAGCTTTGAAGGAGTTTAAAATTAAGGGCCTGAACTGCTAGTGAAGAAGTTTACTTGCTTATTAAATCAGCAATAATGTCAATTGAATAGACAATTAAATGAACTAAGTAAACTACAAAAAATAAGAAACAAAGAACAGACTAACAATGATCCAGAGAATATAAAGATAGAAGTCATTTCTTGAGTACTTGATAAACTAACAGA
>NW_020930227.1:0-2175 GCF_003984885.1 Neopelma chrysocephalum | reverse complement strand
TCTGTTAGTTTATCAAGTACTCAAGAAATGACTTCTATCTTTATATTCTCTGGATCATTGTTAGTCTGTTCTTTGTTTCTTATTTTTTGTAGTTTACTTAGTTCATTTAATTGTCTATTCAATTGACATTATTGCTGATTTAATAAGCAAGTAAACTTCTTCACTAGCAGTTCAGGCCCTTAATTTTAAACTCCTTCAAAGCTTCTTATTTTCTAGTTTTCTTACCATCCTCTTTTGAATGCTTGACCATTAGTTAATTATTGTTTTATTTTATTTTAAACTGAACAAGAAAAAAAAAGTTTCTGCAGTTTTGAGTCTTCTCTGTCTCTGAGTTAAAAAATGAATGGTCATTACAGTTAAATTCATGTCAAGAAACAATCAGCTGCAATATATTTAGTCATGTTAGAAAAGCACTGTTATGCAACTATGGCTGCAAAAAAAGCTCTTCCAGAGATGGAACTATATATACCCACCAAAGCTAATGACCTTGACTAAGGGGGTTCACATAGTACTAGGTCTTACCCTCTAGTATCACAACCTCCTTTGCACTTATATTAATGTTTACAATGCAAGTGCTGTATCTATTATAGTAAAGAAGTAAATATTGTGTGAGTATGGACTGATGACTCATCATATAAGTGGATAAGAGAGTGCTGGGAACTGAGGAGTATGTAGTACAGGTGATGCACCTTCTGTTGCAACATTAATTTGTTCACTGAAGTATTTTTAAATGTGTAGATTTAAAATAAAAAAGAAAATTTTTTTTACATTTTGCTTTGAATTTTTATACTGAATTTTATTGAAACATAGTTTTAAAAATCAGTCATTTTAGTATTCATTTTTATCAAATTATAATCTTTTACCACTTAATAATAGAGGAGCAGAAGCTTTTTAAGCACATAACAACTGTGACAAATTGATGGAATTCAGTTTGAGTAATAATTTTATCAAATAATATATTTCTTTTTAAAAATGCCATTTATTAAAACATTATCCACAATTTAGGCAGAATGGTAAAGCAAATGTCATTTTTAAACACATGACCCACCTTTGCTAAAAGTGCAGCATAATCACAACATATTATAGGAAGTGTTGGCATGCTTTGGAAGACAGGATGACTCTATCAATAGATTGTTAAACTTACAGATGAGTGCACAGCATTTCTGAACTAAATACTACTTATTCACTTCTTCCCATGCATCTCCATTGATTTTATGAGTTTTCATGGGCTTAACTTAAGAGAGGATATGATTCTCAGCACCTTACGCATGAAGACACACTTGTGTGACATAGACTAAAGCATTCTTAGACTCACAAAGAGCAACTTTTACTCTCTTTGGCCATCCTCTAGACTAATGCCCCAGAGAAAGTGTAGTCCTGCAGACAGGATCTGGCAGATACCAACATAAAAGCAAACTCAGCATGGATACTTTTAGGAAAGATTGGACGCATTCCTTTGGCAATCACAGATCTTCCAGTGAAGGATGGAAATAAAATTCCTTAAACTGAAGTTCTTCTGTGGAAAGGAGACATAGGCAGAAGACGCAAAACATACTGAAATACAATTAACTATCAAGTATAAATAGTAGCAGGGACTGAAAGCAAATGTACTTACATAATTTCAGAAATGGAAACTGTAACTCTCAGTGAGAAGGCCAGAAATATTTCTTTCCACACTTCAATTCCTCCCACAAAACTCCCAAGAAGAGTTTCTTCCAAGATACCTGGACTGGTACTTCATAAAGCACCAAGCTTGTGATATTTCTCCTTTTGCAGCTAATTTTTATCTCCGTAGAATGTTTTAAATTTTCTTCTAAGATTAAAATGTTTACCTGGGAGGAAGATGAGTTGCATCCTCCACCTGCAGAAATCTAGAAAACTCAGCAGTTCAGACTGTAGACTCAGCTAAGCAGACAAGCATCTACACCTGCTGATGGTCCAGCTACCTCTCAGAGAGGCTACATGGCCTGAATGGGACTGGCTGGAGCACAGACACACGACATCACAATAGTGTCCAGAAGTCTGATTTCACTTAGTCAGTGAAAGGACATAGTATTATGAATACAAAGTGAAACACTGTCAAAGAGCCTGAGAGTGCTCCAGCCCTTGTACCTCACAGACCACAAGCAAGGGCACCTGATGGGTAAATCACAGAATCAAGTGGGTTAGAAAAGA
>NW_020930226.1:0-1765 GCF_003984885.1 Neopelma chrysocephalum | reverse complement strand
ATTCTATTCTATTCTATTCTATTCTATTCTATTCTATTCTATTCTATCCTATCCTATCCTATCCTATCCTATCCTATCCTATCCTATCCTATTCTATTCTTCTTTCTATATTTAGGTTTCGTTATGTTTTATGGCTTTGGTTCGTGCAGTTTCTCACAGTGATTTTCTCCTAAAGCTGAGCTAAGGACATGTAACTAAACTACACCAAACTGCACTCAGTTCAGACAGCTGAAAAACCAGTCTGAATACAGGGTGTACCGTGATTCCTTGACATTTATTTCAGTTTTGGTTCAACCAGAACTTGTTCAACCAGTTCTGCACAAAATACAAAGATACATCAGTCATTCCTGCATTTATGTTTCTCATTCACTACTTTACATCCTTCCCTCCTACTCTCTCGTACTGCCTTTCCTCCCACTGATCTAAGTAATCTAAAATTTTCTGTAGTGAAGGTATCAGAGTTATTTTTATAATTTCTCTTCTACTTATGCCTTCTGCTTATTTATCATTTTTTTCCTGCTTATGTCTTTATTGAAAAAAGAATTCAGAGCAGCAGAGGTGGCAGATGAAGCTGTCTCTCAGTGCTGGTTTTGGTATTTGTGCTCTGTTTTCTATGTATCCTCATTTTTCACATATATATTTTCATATACATATATATTTTCATATATATATATCTGCAGACAGATGTCTTCACTGAACTGCCCAAAACAACCCCCACTTTGGGTCTTTATTCACGCTGTTAAGCAAATTTAGCTTTAATCCCAGGAAATATTTTTGAGTAGCTGCGATGAGTCCTTCTAATATACACTGTGTTGCCTTGTTATGTTTGCTGTATTTAGGGTAGATTTATCCTGTTCAAAAAAAAAAAAATACCCTGTTAGGTGTGAAATATATTGAAAAACTCAGGTGTAATCAAATTAAGGCAAGGAACATGAATTAAAAGTTTCCAGTGAAAAGCCAAAAGCCAACCATAAAGGCCCAGACTTCCATGAGCGGTGTGAGGAGTCTGAAATTATAATTCAAAGAGGTCTGATAATCATTTTGATATTGGATTTATCAATAAGATTTCCACCTTCCTGATGTTGTGGAATGGACATCAGACAGTCTGTGGTGGACTCATTGCATCCAGTGGCCCAAGCCAGGGAAATTAAAGACACAGCTCTGCTGTGTGTGTAGCTCTACACACCATATCCCACACTTAGATCCAGATTTAACTTATTTTTCATGTGCTTGTTTTGCATTACATTTTACTTGGTTAGTTACTTTACCCTTATGGCCATTACACACTCCAGTAGCAGCTGTCATTAGAGGGAATTATGGTCTTCACATGTGCATGTAAATGCTGCATTTGCATCTTCCTTGGACTTGGATCTGTAGAATGAGACACCACTGGTATCTGGCACAGATATTTTTAATTCCTTTTAGCAATCATTGCACTGTTTTTAAGCACCAAGCTGCTGCTCAGTTGTGACCTCAGCCATTTCAGCAACTGGTTTCATAATTTCTAGACCAGCACAGCAATGTTTTAGACATTGTATATCATATAGTAATGCACATGAAGTGGTCGAAGGCCAAGAGAAGTGCAGAACACTCCACTCCCCCTCCTCCCTTCCCGACCTTTTGTAGGGATTTGTGTGAAGGAGAGTGTGATAGTTTTTACCAGTAATGCACAATTTCACCTTATGGCTCAGCCATTAAGAGAGGAAATTAAAAAAAAAATGGTGGAAGGACCAATGCCAGGTCTTCTGTGTTTGTGAATAGATGG
>NW_020930225.1:0-1732 GCF_003984885.1 Neopelma chrysocephalum | reverse complement strand
CTATTCTATTCTATTCTATTCTATTCTATTCTATTCTATTCTATTCTCCTATCCTATCCTATCCTATCCTATCCTATCCTATCCTATTCTTCTTTCTATATTTAGGTTTCGTTATGTTTTATGGCTTTGGTTCGTGCAGTTTCTCACAGTGATTTTCTCCTAAAGCTGAGCTAAGGACATGAAACTAAACTACACCAAACTGCACTCAGTTCAGACAGCTGAACACCAGTCTGAATACAGGGTGTACCGTGATTCCTTGACTTTTATTTCAGTTTTGATTCAACCAGAACTTGTTCAACCAGTTCTGCACAAAATGCAAAGATCCATCAGTCATTCCTGCATTTATGTTTCTTATTCACTACCTTACATCCTTCCCTCCTACTCTCTCGTACTGCCTTTCCTCCCACTGATCTAAGTAATCTAAAATTTTCTGTAGTGAAGGTATCAGAGTTATTTTTATCATTTCTCTTCTACTTATGTCTTTTGCTTATTTATCATCTTTTTCCTGCTTATGTCTTTATTGAAAAAAGAATTCAGAGCAGCAGAGGTGGCAGATGAAGCTGTTTCTCAGTGCTGGTTTTGGTATTTGTGCGCTGTTTTCTATGTATCCTCACTTTTCACATATATATTTTCATATATATATATATTTTCATATATATATATCTGCAGACAGATGTCTTCACTGAACTGTCCAAAACAACCCCCACTTTGGGTCTTTATTCGCTCTGTTAAGCAAATTTAGCTTTAATCCCGGGAAATGTATTTGAGTAGCTGCAATGAGTCCTTCTAATATACACTGTGTTGCCTTGTTATGTTTGCTGTATTTAGGGTAGATTTATCCCATTAAAAAAAAAAATACCCTGTTAGGTGTGAAACATATTGGAAAACTCAGGTGTAATCAAATTAAGGCAAGGAACAGTGAAAAGCCAAAAGCCAACCATAAAGGCACAGAATTCCATGAGCGTTTGAGGAGTCTGAAATTATAATTCAAAAAGGTCTGATAATCATTTTGATATTGGATTTATCAATAAGATTTCCAACTTCCTGATGTTGTGGAATGGACATCAGACAGTCTGTGGTGGACTCATTGCATCCAGTGGCCCAAGCCAGGGAAGTTAAAGACACAACTCTGCTGTGTGTGTAGCTCTACACACCATATCCCACACTTAGACCCAGATTTAATTTATTTTTCATGTGTTTGTTTTGCATTGCATTTTACTTGGTTAGTTACTTTACCCTTATGGTCATTACACACTCCAGTAGCAGCTGTCATTAGAGGGAATTATGGTCTTCACATATGCATGTAAATGCTGCATTTGCATCTTCCTTGGACTTGGATCTGTAGAATGAGACACCACTGGTATCTGGCACAGATATTTTTAATTCCTTTTAGCAATCATTGCACTGTTTTTAAGCACCAAGCTGTTGCTCAGTTGTGACCTCAGCCATTTCAGCAACTGGTTTCATAATTTCTAGACCAGCACAGCAATGTTTTAGACATTGTATATCATATAGTAATGAACATGAAGTGGTTGAAGGCCAAGAGAAGTGTAGAACACTCCACTCCCCCTCCTCCCTTCCCGACCTTTTGTAGGGATTTGTGTGAAGGAGAGTGTGATAGTTTTTACCAGTAATGCACAATTTCACCTTATGGCTCAGCCATTAAGAGAGGAAATTAAAAAAATATGGTGGAAGGACCAATGCCAGGTCTTCTGTGTTTGTGAATAGATGG
>NW_020930224.1:0-827 GCF_003984885.1 Neopelma chrysocephalum | reverse complement strand
ACTGCCATTGTCCAAGCTTGCTTGGCCCCGGCAGATGAACCTTAGGAGTAAAGGGTGGGCTCAGTTCAGTGCAGGCTGTGTCTCACCTAAAAAATCCATTGCGCAGGCTGGAAAGGTAAAAAGACCTTTCCCCAAATCTTCTTTCTGGCCATTAAGAAAGTGTTTGCCTCAGTTTGCCATTAACTACAGCCGTGGTTTGTCCCTCCTCCCCAGGGACACTGCCTGTTCCCAGCAGTGGCTTCTTACAGATCCCTTCCCACATGTTTTCGGAGGTGAACTGCTTATTCCAGCCTCTCTCTCTGGTTTGTTCTTGGTTTTTGGCTGTGGTTGTGGCTTTCCTTCCCCTGTTTGCTGGTTCTTGAGGAAAGACACTGACATGAGGATTCTGCACACAGTCATGCCCCACAACAGGCCACCGTAGCCCTGTGTGTGCTTATACATGGGTAAGCATGGCGTAGATAGCAAAATACAGCACTGATTTCTTTCCAGGACAGTGCAGGAATGACCTTTATGTTTGTAAAGGTCCTGTCCTCAAATGTGAACTGCTTTAGGATGGGTTTTCTCCCACAATTAATTTGGAATTTTATAGAGGTTCTGGTGGGGGGGTGGAAGGAGGGTGTGAAAGGGCTTTATAGTATTTTATCTGTGGTACTTTTTGCATCTACTACTGATTAATATGGGACCCCTGGTGGCCTAGTGGTTAGCATGCAGGACTCTCACTGCTGCGACCCTGGTTCGATTCCTCGGTCCCCCGGGCAGATGGAGCCCGTTAGTCCTGTGAGGCCATCCATCTATGAGAAGGTCACTCTAAACAAACCTACGTCCTG
>NW_020930223.1:0-673 GCF_003984885.1 Neopelma chrysocephalum | reverse complement strand
AGGAAGACTTAGATAAGCTGATACTACCATGCTGTTTCTGATATGAAATTTAGTGCAGTTGTAAACCAGTGCTGTCAGAGGGATAGTGGCAGTATCATAACTCACCATGCCTTGGAATATGAGGTTGAGATATTACAGGTAAGACATAAACCAGTATAAAATGTACAGCTGAGTGATAAAACATGATACTTTACCTATCAATTTCCATGTCACTTGACAGAGAACTCTGCATCAACACAGAGGAAAAGGAAAAGACAGAATCTCCATCTCAAAGCCTGTTCATTGTGAATAATACAGGAGCTGAAATACGCTTTTTTTTTCTCGTTTGTTTTTCTTTGTTGATCTCTCTTCTTTTATGTATGAATGCATTAGGTATTTCCTAACCATTAACCTAAGAGTTTAAGTGTTGCACCACGAAGGGTGATTAATGGTTAATGATTAGGTGAGATGAGGAATTCAATACATTACAATGGAGAAAGAGTTGATGTTTTTGGAAGAGATCCTTAAGAAAGGAGATTTCATCCATCAGAGATGAGGCTGCCCTTATTCAGTCATTCTGCATGCTGAGTACCTAGAAGATGCAGGCAATGATATCTTTATGATTTTTAATAACAACTGCTAGAAGTTAAACAGTTTTCAGTTTACAGGGAAAATTATATGTTAACTAGTGAAA
>NW_020930222.1:0-673 GCF_003984885.1 Neopelma chrysocephalum | reverse complement strand
TTTCACTAGTTAACATATAATTTTCCCTGTAAACTGAAAACTGTTTAACTTCTAGCAGTTGTTATTAAAAATCATAAAGATATCATTGCCTGCATCTTCTAGGTACTCAGCATGCAGAATGACTGAATAAGGGCAGCCTCATCTCTGATGGATGAAATCTCCTTTCTTAAGGATCTCTTCCAAAAACATCAACTCTTTCTCCATTGTAATGTATTGAATTCCTCATCTCACCTAATCATTAACCATTAATCACCCTTCGTGGTGCAACACTTAAACTCTTAGGTTAATGGTTAGGAAATACCTAATGCATTCATACATAAAAGAAGAGAGATCAACAAAGAAAAACAAACGAGAAAAAAAAAGCGTATTTCAGCTCCTGTATTATTCACAATGAACAGGCTTTGAGATGGAGATTCTGTCTTTTCCTTTTCCTCTGTGTTGATGCAGAGTTCTCTGTCAAGTGACATGGAAATTGATAGGTAAAGTATCATGTTTTATCACTCAGCTGTACATTTTATACTGGTTTATGTCTTACCTGTAATATCTCAACCTCATATTCCAAGGCATGGTGAGTTATGATACTGCCACTATCCCTCTGACAGCACTGGTTTACAACTGCACTAAATTTCATATCAGAAACAGCATGGTAGTATCAGCTTATCTAAGTCTTCCT
>NW_020930221.1:0-339 GCF_003984885.1 Neopelma chrysocephalum | reverse complement strand
AATACATCCCTTTGACCAGCAAGTAGTTGTGAATCAGCTCCCTCATCTCATGACCTCACCATAGGAGCTAAGGCTGGAGCTGAATCCACAGCAGGACTGAAGGGGGAAGGTCACTCTCCATCATTATTTTGCGTGGTCTGATATTTGTCTGAGTGCCCCATGTGTGGCTGAACTCTCCAAAACGGCAGAAGACAAATATCAGACCACGCAAAATAATGATGGAGAGTGACCTTCCCCCTTCAGTCCTGCTGTGGATTCAGCTCCAGCCTTAGCTCCTATGGTGAGGTCATGAGATGAGGGAGCTGATTCACAACTACTTGCTGGTCAAAGGGATGTATT
>NW_020930220.1:0-6022 GCF_003984885.1 Neopelma chrysocephalum | reverse complement strand
TGTGCTGGTTTAAAAGTTAACCAGCAAGGCAAAATGAACTCAATTCAAAAGAGAGATTTATAACTCAGAATAACAATTTATTAAAATAATGCAATAAGTACAATTATACAGACAGAAAATTGGTTTTAACCCACAAAACCCAAATGTACAAACCCAGCACCCTGGGGTATGAACAAAAATGGTGTACCTTGGCCCACCCCCCGAGTCCAAAGCAAAGGGAGAGGGGATAAAACCTGCTGGTGGGAGAGCTGCTGCAATCTGGTCAGAAGTGGTGATTGCAGTCCAGTTGAGGGTGGTGGTCTCAGCCTGGTTGGGAGCAGCGGTGGTCTGCTGTCTTCCTCTGGGTCCCACGAGAGAGAGCCCCAAGGCTCTGAAACTCCCAGTTATATACTCTCCAGTTCAGGCGGGAGTGCTCAGTCCCTCCCTCAGAGTAGGGAATTCCATAAAAGGGCATGTGGATGCTCAGTCCCTCTTATCAGAGCGGGGAATTCCATATAAGGATATCAGAGCGGGGAATTCCATAAAAGGGTACAGGAACATCTTCCCACCTTGCAGGCCTCTACTGACAGCAGTTTTTGGGAAATGGCATGGAGGCTATAGAATACACAGTTTTGGGTTACACCCATCCAGGGATGAATTGGTCCCAGCCGTTCTAACCAGGACATTATCCACCCCTTATTCTATGCCATCCATGTCATGCCCAAATTAACCCCCTTAAAAACTATGTCTCTTTAAAACTATATACACATATGTACAATGAAACATTACGGACCATTCTCACTCAAAATTAGGTCCCCTTGTGGTACACAACGTGTCTCCCCATCTTTTTGCATTACCCACCAGGTGAAACCAGGTCCTTGAGCAAAAACAATCCCTCGGATGGGTTTGCCTTTGCTTGAGGTGGGACTAATCCAAACAGTCTTCCCTAACATACCTCTCATATGCACCACGGGGACTTTATCTCCATCTACAGTATGCAAAGGTTCTGATTGGGCAGGGCCAGCTCGATTAATGGAGCCTCGCGTGTTGACCAACCAGGTGGCCTTTGCTAAATGCAGCTCCCAGTGTTTGAGAGTCTCCCCACACAGTGCCTTCAGGGTGGTTTTCAGCAGTCCGTTGCACCGTTCAACCTTTCCAGCAGCTGGTGCATGGTAGGGGATATGATACACCCACTCAATGCCGTGCTCTCTGGCCCAGGTGTCTACGAGGCCATTCTTGAAATGGGTCCCATTATCAGACTCAATTCTCTCCGGGGTGCCGTGTCGCCACAGGACTTGTTTTTCAAGGCCCAGGATGGTATTCCGGGCAGTGGCATGAGGTACGGGGTATGTCTCCAGCCATCCAGTACTTCCTTCTACCATGGTAAGTACGTAGCGCTTGCCCTGGCGGGTTTTGGGGAGCGTGATGTAGTCAACTTGCCAGGCTTCCCCATACCTGTACTTTGACCACTGTCCACCATACCATAGAGGCTTCACCCGCTTGGCCTGCTTGATGGCAGCACATGTCTCACAGTCATGGATGACCTGTGAGACAATGTCCTTGGTTAGGTCCACCCCTCGGTCCTGAGCCCATCTGTATGTTGCATCTCTCCCCTGGTGACCGGAGGCGTCATGGGCCCATCGAGCCAGAAATAATTCTCCTTTGTGTTGCCAATCCAGATCCACCTGAGAGACTTTAATCCTGGCAGCTCGGTCCGCCTGCTCGTTGTTGCGATGCTCCTCATTAGCCCGTTTCTTGCGTACGTGTGCGTCTACGTGACCGACCTTCACACTCAGCTTCTCTACCCGGCCAGCGATGTCCTGCCACATCTCCGCCGCCCAGATGGGTTTCCCTTGGCGCTGCCAGTTGGCCTTTTTCCATCGCTCTAGCCATCCCCACAGAGCATTGGCCACCATCCATGAGTCAGTGTAGATATAGAGTCTTGGCCACTTCTCTCGTTCAGCTATATCCAAAGCCAACTGAACGGCTTTAAGCTCTGCGAACTGACTTGACCCACCTTGTCCTTCGGTTGCTTCTGCAACTCGCCGTGTGGGACTCCACACGGCTGCCTTCCATTTTCGGTTTGTCCCTACAATGCGGCAGGAGCCATCCGTGAAGAGCGCATATCGCCTTTCATCTGCTGGTAGCTTGTCATATGGTGGGGCCTCCTCAGCCCGTGTCACCTGCTCCTCTTCTTCTTCAGAGGATAGTCCGAAACTCTCACCTTCGGGCCAATTGGTGATAATTTCCAGAATCCCAGGGCGATTAGGATTCCCTATCCGGGTTCGTTGTGTGATCAGAGCGATCCACTTACTCCATGTGGCATCGGTGGCGTGATGTGTAGCAGGAACTCTCCCCTTGAACATCCAGCCCAGCACTGGTAGTCGGGGTGCCAGGAGGAGCTGCGCTTCGGTGCCGATCACTTCTGAGGCAGCTCGAAGTCCTTCATAAGCAGCCAGGATCTCTTTCTCAGTTGGTGTATAGCTGGCTTCAGATCCTTTGTATCCCCGACTCCAGAATCCCAGCGGTCGTCCTCGGGTCTCCCCAGGCACTTTCTGCCAGAGGCTCCAAGAAGGGCCATTCTTCCCGGCTGCAGTGTAGAGCACGTTCTTCACATCCTGTCCTGTCCTTACTGGCCCAAGGGCTACCGCATGGGCAATCTCCTGTTTGATTTGTTCAAAGGCCTGTTGTTGTTCAGGGCCCCACTGGAAATCATTTTTCTTCCGTGTCACAAGGTAGAGAGGGCTTACAATTTGACTGTACTCGGGGATATGCATCCTCCAAAAGCCCACAGCGCCTAGGAAAGCCTGTGTTTCCTTCTTGCTGGTTGGTGGGGACATGGCTGCTATTTTGTTAATTACCTCCGTTGGAATTAGGCGACGTCCATCTTGCCACTTCACTCCTAAGAACTGAATTTCCTGAGCAGGTCCCTTGACCTTACTTCGTTTAATGGCAAAACCAGCTCTTAGGAGGATCTGGATTATCTTCTCTCCTTTCTCGAAGACTTCCCCCGCTGTGTTCCCCCATACAATGATGTCATCAATGTACTGTAGATGTTCTGGAGCCTCGCCCTTTTCCAGTGCAGTCTGGATCAGTCCATGGCAAATGCTGGGACTGTGTTTCCACCCCTGAGGCAGTCGATTCCAGGTGTACTGCACACCTCTCCAAGTGAAAGCAAATTGTGGCCTGCATTCCGCTGCCAAAGGAATGGAGAAGAAGGCGTTGGCAATGTCAATGGTGGCATACCACTTGGCTGCCTTGGACTCCAGCTCGTACTGGAGCTCCAGCATGTCCGGCACAGCAGCACTCAGGGGTGGTGTGACTTCATTGAGTCCACGGTAATCCACCGTCAGCCTCCACTCTCCGCTGGACTTACGCACTGGCCATATAGGGCTATTAAAGGGTGAGCGAGTCTTGCTGACCACCCCCTGGGTCTCCAGTTCACGGATCATCTTATGTATGGGAGTCACAGAGTCTCGGTCGGTGCGGTATTGCCGACGGTGCACGGTTGCTGTGGCTATCGGTACCAACTGTTCTTCAACCTTCAGCAGTCCCACAGCAGAGGGGTCCTCTGAGAGGCCAGGCAAGGTGTTCAACTGTCTAATTTCCTCTGCCTCCACAGTAGCTATGCCAAACGCCCAACGAAGTCCTTTTGGGTCTTTGAAATACCCACTCCTCAGGTAATCTATGCCAAGGATACACGGGGCCTCTGGGCCAGTCACGATGGGGTGTCTGTGCCATTCCTTCCCAGTCAGGCTCACTTCAGCTTCCAGTACAGTCAGCTGTTGGGATCCCCCTGTCACCCCAGAAATAGAGATGGATTCTGCCCCTATGTATCTTGATGGCATCAAAGTACATTGTGCGCCGGTGTCAACTAAAGCCTTATATCTTTGTGGCTCTGATGTGCCAGGCCACCGAATCCACACTGTCCAATAGACTCGATTGTCCCTCTCCTCTACCTGGCTAGAGGCAGGGCACCCCTAGTCCTGGTCATGGTACTCGTTGCGCTCTTCTTGTAAGTATGACCTGGAAGTCCCTTCAAGAGGATCAGACATATCATCATTCCTGGGCCGTCTGGAGTCTTGCCTACGAGAGACTGGAGCAGCATTCATCCTCAAAGAGTTCCTTGTGGTACTTGTCCCTCTTTTCAATTCACGTACCCGGGCTGCTAAGGAAGAGGTGGGTTTCCCATCCCACTTCCTCATATCTTCTCCGTGCTCTTGGAGGTAAAACCATAGATTGCCACGTGGAGTGTACCCTCTCTCCTTAGCTGGGGGACGCTGGCTCCTGATAGCAGAGACCCTTGTTTGTCCTGGCGAGGTACGGAAGATCCCTTCCTTAATTTCTTCTCTTAGCCTCTGGTGTCCTTCTTCAATCTTCTCTTCCAGGCTTCGGACATGTTCAGCCAGTTTGGTTTCCACCGATGAGACGTGGGCTCGCAATGGGGCGGTGACAGTGTCTTCATAAATCCTGAGTTTGCTGACCAATGCACCAACCTTGTCCTCTCCCTCCCTCCATTGCAGCGTTGCTAGGTAGCGGGAATACATTTCTGGCCCGAGTCGTGCAAACTTCAACCACATCTGGGATGTGCACTGTACACCATCTGGACTTTTAGGAAATCTTTCGTCCCCTGAAAAGATTATCTCCAGTACAGCCAATTCTCTCAAGCACCGGATACCTTGTTCCATCGTGTTCCACTGTCCTTGCTGTACGTGGAGGTCCTCCTTGCAAAGGTATCTCTCCCTTACACTGGACAACAGTCGCCGCCAGAGGCTGAGAGTTTCCTGCCTCCTTCCAATCCCCTGATCAATGACGACATCTCGAGACAGGGATCCCAGTTGTCTTGCTTCACTTCCATCTAGAATTGTGTCGTTAGCGGCGGCATCCCAGATTCGGAGCAGCCAGGTCAGGATGGACTCGTTCGCCTGCCGTGTGAACTCTCTCCGGAGCTCACGTAGCTCACCCAGGGATAGGGACCGAGTGATTATTTCTGGCTCTGTCTCCTCCGGTGGATGTGAAGGTCCTGCCTCTTCGTCATCATTTGCTATGCGAACTGATTTGGTCTTCGATTTCCTTTTCTGGACAGGGGCGACTGCTATTGGTTTCTGTTGTCCTTCTGGCTCCTCGATGGTTTGTGTGGACGTGGTGCCAGTTGATTTGCTCCTTCTCTCCTCCCCCTGGCAGTGCTGTACCATGTCAAGCAGTGCCCGGTAAGCAGTGGCCAGGGCCCAGCAGGTTGCTGTGAGCTGACCATCTCTGGAGCTGCCAGAGCATTTTTCCTTTACCAGTTTTATCATGCTGACAGGATCCTGGAGTTGTTCAGGGGTGAATTTCCAGATCATGGGAGGAGAAAACTTCTCCAAATACTGGCCGATGTCCTCCCACTTCCTGTGCCACTCAGCGTTATCCATTCCCAGGACAGGCGTCCAAACAGCCTCCCTAGAAGGCCCTGTTCTGACCCTAAGCATGGTGTAAACAGTACAGAGCAGACAGAGCAGCAGACAGAGCAACACTAACAATAACATTATGCCATCCTTAGCATCAAAAGGAAAATCAATATTTTCAAAAGCTGTTGTAGCAGGTCTGAAGGGGAAGAAGGAGGTGAGAGGCTGGAAACAATCATTCCCCACTGTTCCCCCAAAGGACTGGGTGCGATTTTTAATGAGGCCCCAGAGGTAGCAACCCAGACCAGGACAGGCAAACAGGACTGAATACACATTTACAGTGAAACTCATTGCTTCTGATGTTACGATGGCATAAACATAGTATACCAATAAAGCAATTTGGATCCCTCTCCCTGGTCTTAAAGAGAGCATTAAAATAGGCAAATAGTTCCCCATCTGCGGAAATATGAACATGCCCAGATACAACACCCACGTGAATGCACCAAACAACATGTTGATCGGGGAGTTTCTGTATCCAAATACACAGATGCTTAAAATGAAATTGTGATTCTGAATTCTCTCTCTCTGCCCCAACGTTTGGGCGCCAAAAAATGTGCTGGTTTAAAAGTTAACCAGCAAGGCAAAATGAACTCAATTCA
>NW_020930219.1:0-466 GCF_003984885.1 Neopelma chrysocephalum | reverse complement strand
AGTGCATGTGTGTGCTGGTTTTCTATCATCTGTTTGCCTGCCCCAAAGGCTGCTGATATAGCCTGTCTTTGATCCTGAAAACCTGCCACATTTTCATTATACACTTATCTTGGACAGCAAAAGGAAAACTTCTTAGTGGGGTTGGCTAAAACTTGTCTACTGGCCAGTTTTCTATCACTTATTTTGTGGCTTTTGTTGTCTAAGATAAGTGTATAATGAAAATGTGGCAGGTTTTCAGGATCAAAGACAGGCTATATCAGCAGCCTTTGGGGCAGGCAAACAGATGATAGAAAACCAGCACACACATGCACTCAAGGAAACATACTGTACTCTATTCTTGGTGATGCTTACAACTGCAAGATTAGCCCCCAGCGGGAGTGATGCAGACAGACAGGTGCTTATGTGTGTATTTGGGTGAAAGTGCATGTGTGTGCTGGTTTTCTATCATCTGTTTGCCTGCCCCAAA
>NW_020930218.1:0-331 GCF_003984885.1 Neopelma chrysocephalum | reverse complement strand
ACTAGAATAGTATTATTTACTAGAATAGTATTATTTACTAGAATAGTGTTATTTACTAGAATAGAATTATTTACTAATAGTAAATAATAGTATTATTTACTAATAATAGTATTAGGAAGCCCCTTCCCTGTCAGATGTGTCTCCTGTGCACCACAGGAGTGGTAAGGAAGGCACAGCTCCACTGAGGCACCTGTGCCAGTCACTGGTAAGAGACAGGACAGGTAAGGAGCTGGCAAACTGCTCTAGTAGGCACAGAAATCCCTAAACCACACAGTGAACCACTGATAAAAAAACTTTAGCCAGGAAAAAATTAAAACAGTTATAAGCACTT
>NW_020930217.1:0-314 GCF_003984885.1 Neopelma chrysocephalum | reverse complement strand
TACTAGAATAGTATTATTTACTAGAATAGTATTATTTACTAGAATAGAATTATTTACTAATAGTAAATAATAGTATTATTTACTGATAATAGTATTAGGAAGCTCCTTCCCTGTGAGATGTGTCTCCTGTGCACCACAGGAGTGGTAAGGAAGGCACAGCTCCACTGAGGCACCTGTGCCAGTCACTGGTAAGAGACAGGACAGGTAAGGAGCTGGCAAACTGCTCTAGTTGGCACAGAAATCCCTAAACCACACAGTGAACCACTCATAAAAAAACTTTAGCCAGGAAAAAATTAAAACAGTTATAAGCACTT
>NW_020930216.1:0-544 GCF_003984885.1 Neopelma chrysocephalum | reverse complement strand
TCATCTGCTTCTAACACCTACTTCATTTTTATTATTCTTACTGACCAGACTTCTGAAAACACTTTCTGTACTTGCTTGTGATTTCTTTTAGTTGTATGTCATAAATAAGAGAGTTTCAAAAGAGCAAGAGAGTCAGACTTCAGGCAACCTGTTTCTATGAATGAAAATCATGGGAACAGGGGGCCTGAAAATCTCTTTTCAAAATTCAACTCAGTCTTGTTACGATGTCAGTGAAACCACAGATCTAATTAATTACAAAAAAATCATTTACTCTAAAGCTTCACAGAAAGCTTCTGACTTACAAAATCAAATATAAGAAGCAATTTTTAAAAAACTGACATCAATGTGTTGGAAAAAAGATATGACTGAAAAAATAACAAACAAGTACAGAAAGTGTTTTCAGAAGTCTGGTCAGTAAGAATAATAAAAATGAAGTAGGTGTTAGAAGCAGATGAAGCATTTTCAAACATCATTAGAGCTTGCTTCTTTTTAAGGTCTCATCTGCTTCTAACACCTACTTCATTTTTATTATTCTTACTGACCA
>NW_020930215.1:0-663 GCF_003984885.1 Neopelma chrysocephalum | reverse complement strand
TGTGCTGGTTTAAAAGTTAACCAGCAAGGGAAAATGAACTCAATTCAAAAGAGAGATTTATAAGTCAGAATAACAATTTATTAAAATAATGCAATAAGTACAATTATACAGACAGACAATTGGTTTTAACCCACAAAACCCAAATGTACAAACCCAGCACCCTGGGGTATGAACAAAAGTGGTGTACCTTGGCCCACCCCCTGAGTCCAAAGCAAAGGGAGAGCGGATAAACCTGCTGGTGGGAGAGCTGCTGCAGTCTGGTCAGAAGTGGTGATTGCAGTTCAGTTGAGGGTGGTGGTCTCAGCCTGGTTGGGAGCAGCGGTGGTCTGCTGTCTTCCTCTGGGTCCCACGAGAGAGAGCCCCAAGGCTCTGAAACTCCCAGTTATATACTCTCCAGTTCAGGTGGGAGTGCTCAGTCCCTCCCTCAGAGTAGGGAATTCCATAAAAGGGCATGTGGATGCTCAGTCCCTCTTATCAGAGCGGGGAATTCCATATAAGGATATCAGAGCGAGGAATTCCATAAAAGGGTACAGGAACATCTTCCCACCTTGCAGGCCTCTACTGACAGCAGTTTTTGGGAAATGGCATGGAGGCTATAGAATACACAGTTTTGGGTTACACCCATCCAGGGATGAATTGGTCCCAGCCGTTCTAACCAGGACA
>NW_020930214.1:0-2678 GCF_003984885.1 Neopelma chrysocephalum | reverse complement strand
TACACCCATCCAGGGATGAATTGGTCCCAGCCGTTCTAACCAGGACATTATCCACCCCTTATTCTATGCCATCCATGTCATGCCCAAATTAACCCCCTTAAAAACTATGTCTCTTTAAAACTATATACACATATGTACAATGAAACATTACGGACCATTCTCACTCAAAATTAGGTCCCCTTGTGGTACACAACGTGTCTCCCCATCTTTTTGCATTACCCACCAGGTGAAACCAGGTCCTTGAGCAAAAACAATCCCTCGGATGGGTTTGCCTTTACTTGAGGTGGGACTAATCCAAACAGTCTTCCCTAAGATACCTCTCATATGCACCACGGGGACTTTATCTCCATCTACAGTATGCAAAGGTTCTGATTGGGCAGGGCCAGCTCGATTAATGGAGCCTCGCGTGTTGACCAACCAGGTGGCCTTTGCTAAATGCAGCTCCCAGTGTTTGAGAGTCTCCCCACACAGTGCCTTCAGGGTGGTTTTCAGCAGTCCGTTGCACCGTTCAACTTTTCCAGCAGCTGGTGCATGGTAGGGGATATGATACACCCACTCAATGCCGTGCTCTCTGGCCCAGGTGTCTACGAGGCCATTCTTGAAATGGGTCCCATTATCAGACTCAATTCTCTCTGGGGTGCCGTGTCGCCACGGACTTGTTTTTCAAGGCCCAGGATGGTATTCCGGGCAGTGGCATGAGGTACGGGGTATGTCTCCAGCCATCCAGTACTTCCTTCTACCATGGTAAGTACGTAGCGCTCGCCCTGGCGGGTTTTGGGGAGCGTGATGTAGTCAACTTGCCAGGCTTCCCCATACCTGTACTTTGACCACCGTCCACCATACCATAGAGGCTTCACCCGCTTGGCCTGCTTGATGGCAGCACATGTCTCACAGTCATGGATGACCTGTGAGACAATGTCCTTGGTTAAGTCCACCCCTCGGTCCTGAGCCCATCTGTATGTTGCATCTCTCCCCTGGTGACCGGAGGCGTCATGGGCCCATCGAGCCAGAAATAATTCTCCTTTGTGTTGCCAATCCAGATCCACCTGAGAGACTTTAATCCTGGCAGCTCGGTCCGCCTGCTCGTTGTTGCGATGCTCCTCATTAGCCCGTTTCTTGCGTACGTGAGCGTCTACGTGACCAACCTTCACACTCAGCTTCTCTACCCGGCCAGCGATGTCCTGCCACATCTCCGCCGCCCAGATGGGTTTCCCTTGGCGCTGCCAGTTGGCCTTTTTCCATCGCTCTAGCCATCCCCACAGAGCATTGGCCACCATCCATGAGTCAGTGTAGATATAGAGTCTTGGCCACTTCTCTCGTTCAGCTATATCCAAAGCCAACTGAACGGCTTTAAGCTCTGCGAACTGACTTGACTCACCTTGTCCTTCGGTTGCTTCTGCAACTCGCCGTGTGGGACTCCACACGGCTGCCTTCCATTTTCGGTTTGTCCCTACAATGCGGCAGGAGCCATCCGTGAAGAGCGCATATCGCCTTTCATCTGCTGGTAGCTTGTCATATGGTGGGGCCTCCTCAGCCCGTGTCACCTGCTCCTCTTCTTCTTCAGAGGATAGTCCGAAACTCTCACCTTCGGGCCAATTGGTGATAATTTCCAGAATCCCAGGGCGATTAGGATTCCCTATCCGGGTTCGTTGTGTGATCAGAGCGATCCACTTACTCCATGTGGCATCGGTGGCGTGATGTGTAGCAGGAACTCTCCCCTTGAACATCCAGCCCAGCACTGGTAGTCGGGGTGCCAGGAGGAGCTGCGCTTCGGTGCCGATCACTTCTGAGGCAGCTCGAAGTCCTTCATAAGCAGCCAGGATCTCTTTCTCAGTTGGTGTATAGCTGGCTTCAGATCCTTTGTATCCCCGACTCCAGAATCCCAGCGGTCGTCCTCGGGTCTCCCCAGGCACTTTCTGCCAGAGGCTCCAAGAAGGGCCATTCTTCCCGGCTGCAGTGTAGAGCACGTTCTTCACGTCCTGTCCTGTCCTTACTGGCCCAAGGGCTACCGCATGGGCAATCTCCTGTTTGATTTGTTCAAAGGCCTGTTGTTGTTCAGGGCCCCACTGGAAATCATTTTTCTTCCGTGTCACAAGGTAGAGAGGGCTTACAATTTGACTGTACTCGGGAATATGCATCCTCCAAAAGCCCACAGCGCCTAGGAAAGCCTGTGTTTCCTTCTTGCTGGTTGGTGGGGGCATGGCTGCTATTTTGTTAATTACCTCCGTTGGAATTAGGCGACGTCCATCTTGCCACTTCACTCCTAAGAACTGAATTTCCTGAGCAGGTCCCTTGACCTTACTTCGTTTAATGGCAAAACCAGCTCTTAGGAGGATCTGGATTATCTTCTCTCCTTTCTCGAAGACTTCCCCCGCTGTGTTCCCCCATACAATGATGTCATCAATGTACTGTAGATGTTCTGGAGCCTCGCCCTTTTCCAGTGCAGTCTGGATCAGTCCATGGCAAATAGTTCCCCATTTGTGGAAATATGAACATGCTCAGATAAAACACCCACGTGAATGCACCAAACAACATGTTGATCGGGGAGTTTCTGTATCCAAATACACAGATGCTTAAAATGAAATTGTGATTCTGACTTCACTCTCTCTGCCCCACGTTGGGCGCCAAAAATGTGCTGGTTTAAAAGTTAACCAGCAAGGGAAAATGAACTCAATTCA
>NW_020930213.1:0-5458 GCF_003984885.1 Neopelma chrysocephalum | reverse complement strand
TGAATTGAGTTCATTTTGCCTTGCTGGTTAACTTTTAAACCAGCACATTTTGGCGCCCAAACGTTGGGGCAGAGAGAGAGAAGTCAGAATCACAATTTCATTTTAAGCATCTGTGTATTTGGATACAGAAACTCCCCGATCAACATGTTGTTTGGTGCATTCACGTGGGTGTTTTATCTGAGCATGTTCATATTTCCACAAATGGGGAACTATTTGCCTATTTTAATGCTCTCTTTAAGACCAGGGAGAGGGATCCAAATTGCTTTACTAGTATACTATGTTTATGTCATCATAACCTCAGAAGCAATGAGTTTCATTGTAAATGTGTATTCAGTCCTGTTTACCTGTCCTGGTTTAGGTTGCTACCTCTGGGGCCTCATTAAAAATTGCACCCAGCCCTTTGGGGGAACAGTGGGGAATGGTGGTTTCCAGCCTCTCACCTCCTTCTTTCCCTTCAGACCTGGTACAACAGTTTTTGAAAATATTGATTTTCCTTTTGATGCTAAGGACGGCATAATGTTATTGTTAGTGTTGCTCTGTCTGCTGCTCTGTCTGCTCTGTACTGTTTACACCATGCTTAGGGTCAGAACAGGGCCTTCTAGGGAGGCTGTTTGGACGCCTGTCCTGGGAATGGATAACGCTGAGTGGCACGGGAAGTGGGAGGACATCGGCCAGTATTTGGAGAAGTTTTCTCCTCCCATGATCTGGAAATTCACCCCTGAACAACTGCAGGATCCTGTCAGCATGATAAAACTGGTAAAGGAAAAATGCTCTGGCAGCTCCAGAGATGGTCAGCTCACAGCAACCTGCTGGGCCCTGGCCACTGCTTACCGGGCACTGCTTGACATGGTACAGCACTGCCAGGGGGAGGAGAGAAGGAGCAAATCAACTGGCACCACGTCCACACAAACTACAGCTGAGTCGGAGGGAGTAAGAAATAAATCAACTGGCACCATGCCCACACAAACCATCGAGGAGCCAGAAGGACAACAGAAACCAATAGCAGTCACCCCTGTCCAGAAAAGGAAATCGAAGACCAAATCAGTTCGCATAGCAAATGATGACGAAGAGGCAGGACCTTCACATCCACCGGAGGAGACAGAGCCAGAAATAATCACTCGGTCCCTATCCCTGGGTGAGCTACGTGAGCTCCGGAGAGAGTTCACACGGCAGGCGAACGAGTCCATCCTGACCTGGCTGCTCCGAATCTGGGATGCCGCTGCTAACGACACAATTCTAGATGGAAGTGAAGCAAGACAACTGGGATCCCTGTCTCGAGATGTCGTCATTGATCAGGGGATTGGAAGGAGGCAGGAAACTCTCAGCCTCTGGCGGCGACTGTTGTCCAGTGTAAGGGAGAGATACCTTTGCAAGGAGGACCTCCACGTACAGCAAGGACAGTGGAACACGATGGAACAAGGAATCCGGTGCTTGAGAGAATTGGCTGTACTGGAGATAATCTTTTCAGAGGACGAAAGATTTCCTAAAAGTCCAGATGGTGTACAGTGCACATCCCAGATGTGGTTGAAGTTTGCACGACTCGGGCCAGAAATGTATTCCCGCTACCTAGCAACACTGCAATGGAGGGAGGGAGAGGACAAGGTTGGTGCATTGGTCAGCAAACTCAGGATTTATGAAGACACTGTCACCGCCCCATTACGAGCCCACGTCTCATCGGTGGAGACCAAACTGGCTGAACATGTTCGAAGCCTGGAAGAGAAGATTGAAGAAGGACACCAGAGGCTAAGAGAAGAAATTAAGGAAGGGATCTTCCATACCTCGCCAGGACAAACAAGGGTCTCTGCTATCAGGAGCCAGCGTCCCCCAGCTAAGGAGAGAGGGTACACTCCACGTGGCAATCTATGGTTTTACCTCCAAGAGCACGGAGAAGATATGAGGAAGTGGGATGGGAAACCTACCTCTTCCTTAGCAGCCCGGGTACGTGAATTGAAAAGAGGGACAAGTACCACAAGGAACTCTTTGAGGATGAATGCTGCTCCAGTCTCTCGTAGGCAAGACTCCAGACGGCCCAGGAATGATGATATGTCTGATCCTCTTGAAGGGTCCTCCAGGTCATACTTACAAGAAGAGCGCAACGAGTACCATGACCAGGACTAGGGGTGCCCTGCCTCTAGCCAGGTAGAGGAGAGGGACAATCGAGTCTATTGGACAGTGTGGATTCGGTGGCCTGGCACATCAGAGCCACAAAGATATAAGGCTTTAGTTGACACCAGCGCACAATGTACTTTGATGCCATCAAGATACATAGGGGCAGAATCCATCTCTATTTCTGGGGTGACAGGGGGATCCCAACAGCTGACTGTACTGGAAGCTGAAGTGAGCCTGACTGGGAAGGAATGGCACAGACACCCCATCGTGACTGGTCCAGAGGCCCCGTGTATCCTTGGCATAGATTACCTGAGGAGTGGGTATTTCAAAGACCCAAAAGGACTTCGTTGGGCGTTTGGCATAGCTACTGTGGAGGCAGAGGAAATTAGACAGTTGAACACCTTGCCTGGCCTCTCAGAGGACCCCTCTGCTGTGGGACTGCTGAAGGTTGAAGAACAGTTGGTACCGATAGCCACAGCAACAGTGCACCGTCGGCAATACCGCACCGACCGAGACTCTGTGACTCCCATACATAAGATGATCCGTGAACTGGAGACCCAGGGGGTGGTCAGCAAGACTCGCTCACCCTTTAATAGCCCTATATGGCCAGTGCGTAAGTCCAGCGGAGAGTGGAGGCTGACGGTGGATTACCGTGGACTCAATGAAGTCACACCACCCCTGAGTGCTGCTGTGCCGGACATGCTGGAGCTCCAGTACGAGCTGGAGTCCAAGGCAGCCAAGTGGTATGCCACCATTGACATTGCCAACGCCTTCTTCTCCATTCCTTTGGCAGCGGAGTGCAGGCCACAATTTGCTTTCACTTGGAGAGGTGTGCAGTACACCTGGAATCGACTGCCTCAGGGGTGGAAACACAGTCCCAGCATTTGCCATGGACTGATCCAGACTGCACTGGAAAAGGGCGAGGCTCCAGAACATCTACAGTACATTGATGACATCATTGTATGGGGGAACACAGCGGGGGAAGTCTTCGAGAAAGGAGAGAAGATAATCCAGATCCTCCTAAGAGCTGGTTTTGCCATTAAACGAAGTAAGGTCAAGGGACCTGCTCAGGAAATTCAGTTCTTAGGAGTGAAGTGGCAAGATGGACGTCGCCTAATTCCAATGGAGGTAATTAACAAAATAGCAGCCATGTCCCCACCAACCAGCAAGAAGGAAACACAGGCTTTCCTAGGCGCTGTGGGCTTTTGGAGGATGCATATTCCCGAGTACAGTCAAATTGTAAGCCCTCTCTACCTTGTGACACGGAAGAAAAACGATTTCCAGTGGGGCCCTGAACAACAACAGGCCTTTGAACAAATCAAACAGGAGATTGCCCATGCGGTAGCCCTTGGGCCAGTAAGGACAGGACAGGACGTGAAGAACGTGCTCTACACTGCAGCCGGGAAGAATGGCCCTTCTTGGAGCCTCTGGCAGAAAGTGCCTGGGGAGACCCGAGGACGACCGCTGGGATTCTGGAGTCGGGGATACAAAGGATCTGAAGCCAGCTATACACCAACTGAGAAAGAGATCCTGGCTGCTTATGAAGGACTTCGAGCTGCCTCAGAAGTGATCGGCACCGAAGCGCAGCTCCTCCTGGCACCCCGACTACCAGTGCTGGGATGGATGTTCAAGGGGAGAGTTCCTGCTACACATCACGCCACCGATGCCACATGGAGTAAGTGGATCGCTCTGATCACACAACGAACCCGGATAGGGAATCCTAATCGCCCTGGGATTCTGGAAATTATCACCAATTGGCCCGAAGGTGAGAGTTTCGGACTATCCTCTGAAGAAGAAGAGGAGCAGGTGACACGGGCTGAGGAGGCCCCACCATATGACAAGCTACCAGCAGATGAAAGGCGATATGCGCTCTTCACGGATGGCTCCTGCCGCATTGTAGGGACAAACCGAAAATGGAAGGCAGCCGTGTGGAGTCCCACACGGCGAGTTGCAGAAGCAACCGAAGGACAAGGTGGGTCAAGTCAGTTCGCAGAGCTTAAAGCCGTTCAGTTGGCTTTGGATATAGCTGAACGAGAGAAGTGGCCAAGACTCTATATCTACACTGACTCATGGATGGTGGCCAATGCTCTGTGGGGATGGCTAGAGCGATGGAAAAAGGCCAACTGGCAGCGCCAAGGGAAACCCATCTGGGCGGCGGAGATGTGGCAGGACATCGCTGGCCGGGTAGAGAAGCTGAGTGTGAAGGTCGGTCACGTAGACGCTCACGTACGCAAGAAACGGGCTAATGAGGAGCATCGCAACAACGAGCAGGCGGACCGAGCTGCCAGGATTAAAGTCTCTCAGGTGGATCTGGATTGGCAACACAAAGGAGAATTATTTCTGGCTCGATGGGCCCATGACGCCTCCGGTCACCAGGGGAGAGATGCAACATACAGATGGGCTCAGGACCGAGGGGTGGACTTAACCAAGGACATTGTCTCACAGGTCATCCATGACTGTGAGACATGTGCTGCCATCAAGCAGGTCAAGCGGGTGAAGCCTCTATGGTATGGTGGACGGTGGTCAAAGTACAGGTATGGGGAAGCCTGGCAAGTTGACTACATCACACTCCCCAAAACCCGCCAGGGCAAGCGCTACGTACTTACCATGGTAGAAGGAAGTACTGGATGGCTGGAGACATACCCCGTGCCTCATGCCACTGCCCGGAATACCATCCTGGGCCTTGAAAAACAAGTCCTGTGGTGACACGGCACCCCGGAGAGAATTGAGTCTGATAATGGGACCCATTTCAAGAATGGCCTCGTAGACACCTGGGCCAGAGAGCACGGCATTGAGTGGGTGTATCATATCCCCTACCATGCACCAGCTGCTGGAAAAGTTGAACGGTGCAACGGACTGCTGAAAACCACCCTGAAGGCACTGTGTGGGGAGACTCTCAAACACTGGGAGCTGCATTTAGCAAAGGCCACCTGGTTGGTCAACACGCGAGGCTCCATTAATCGAGCTGGCCCTGCCCAATCAGAACCTTTGCATACTGTAGATGGAGATAAAGTCCCCGTGGTGCATATGAGAGGTATGTTAGGGAAGACTGTTTGGATTAGTCCCACCTCAAGCAAAGGCAAACCCATCCGAGGGATTGTTTTTGCTCAAGGACCTGGTTTCACCTGGTGGGTAATGCAAAAAGATGGGGAGACACGTTGTGTACCACAAGGGGACCTAATTTTGAGTGAGAATGGTCCATAATGTTTCATTGTACATATGTGTATATAGTTTTAAAGAGACATAGTTTTTAAGGGGGTTAATTTGGGCATGACATGGATGGCATAGAATAAGGGGTGGATAATGTCCTGGTTAGAACGGCTGGGACCAATTCATCCCTGGATGGGTG